>NC_091319.1:14090669-14093169 GCF_038502225.1 Cherax quadricarinatus | reverse complement strand
ATCTGATTATATGAAATATACACTTGGGAAATATACCAATACTTATACTGTAGATATATTTCTTTAGTATATACACCGATATTTAACTTCACGCTATATATTTTACGTATCGAAGTATTCTTGATGTTAGTTTTCTGGAGAGTGTAGCTATAGTAAACTAACATATAGCAGACTTTAGAGGAACAAAGTAACGAGTGTGCGCCACCACATACCGTACACTATTCATTAATCAAGTCTCTCTCACTTAGAATGACATAACGTGAAAATTATACAGCTATAACAAAGGGAGATTGGGTTAGGTAAGATCTGTCAGGACATATGACAGGTGTTTCCTGATGCGGGTCTTAGTCAACCCCTTTAAAAATTATTGTTATTATTGGCTGACTGGCACGCTATTTTGACTTGAGAATATTCAGTGTCACTTGATGATACTCGACACTGCCTAATGTGGCATCTCGTTCCCTTTCTAAGGAGGTACGGGATGGGAGGGGAGCATGACAACGATGAAAGGCACTTGATCCAGGGAAATGAATCTATTCTCCAATTCCTTGTATCAAACCAGTTTATCTCCCATTATCCACGCGCTGTATAACCCCTACGGAGTTTAGCGCTTCCCAGTGTGTGTGTGTGTACTCATTTTTGGTTGCGGGGTCGATTCACAGCTCCTGATCCCACCTCTTCGCTGGTCGCTACTAGGTCCACTCTCTCCTTGCTCCATGAGCTTTATCGTATTTCTTCTTAAAGCTATGTATGAATCCTTCCTCCACTACATCACTCTCCAGATTGTTCCACTTCCTGACAACTCTATGGCTGAAGAAATACTTCCTAACATCTCTGTGATTCATCTGAATCTTCAACTTCCAGATGTGACCCTTTGTTCCTGTGTTCCATCTCTGAAACATCCCGTCCCTATCCACCCTGTCAATTCTTCTCAGTTTTTAATATGTCGTTATCATGTTTTTCCTATCCCTCCTGTCCTCAGTGTTGTCAAGTAGATTTCCCTTAACCTCTCCTCGTAGGACATACCTCTTATCTCCAGGACTAGTCTTGTTGCAAACCTTTGGACTTTCTCTAATTTCTTGACGTGCTTGGCCAGGTGCGTTCTATACTAGTGTTACATACTCCATCATGGGCCTGACGTACACAGTGTACAGAGTCTTAAACGATTCCTTACTAAGGTGTCGAAACCCTATTCTTAGGTTAGTCAGGCACCCACATGCTGCAGCAGTTATTTGGGTGATGTACTCGGTATTATACTCACCCCAAGATCCTTTTCCTTGGGTGAAGTTTACAGGCTTTGGCCCCCTAGCCTGTACTTTGTCTGTGATCTTTGACCTTCATGACTTTTCATTTGGTGGGGTTAACCTCCAAAAGCCAGTTGCTGGCCAAGCTTGCAGCCTGTCCAAATTCCTTTGTAGTCCTACCTGATCCTCATCTGATTGAATTCTTTGCATTAGCTTCACATGGTCTGCAAACAGGGACACCTTTGAATCTATCCCTTCCGTCATATCATTCACATATACCAGAAACAGCACCGGTCCTAGGACTGACTCCTGTAGAACCCGGCTGCTCACAGGTGCCCACTCTAACACCCTGTTACGTACCATGACTCGTTTTTTCCTTCCTGTCAGGTATTCCCTGATCCATTGCAGTGCCTTTACTGTTATTTCTGCCTGCTCTTCTAGCTTTGACACTAATTTCTTGTGTGGAACTGTGTCAAAAGCCTTCTTACAGTCCAAGCAAATGCAGTCTACTCCTCCCTCCCTCTCTCTTGTCTTACTGCCGTCACCTTGTAAAAATGCCAGTAGGTTGGTGACACAGGATTTCCCTTCCTTGAAACCGTGCTTGTTGTCGTAAATAAGCTCATTCCTTTCCAGGTGCCCCACCACTCTTCTGATAATCTTCTCCATGACTCTGCATACTGTACATGTCAGTGACACTAGTTTGTACTTTAATGCTGCCTGTGTGTGTGTATACGTATATATATTCAAGAACTGCGGACAAGCGACATAGGATGCAATAAATGATAGCTCTAAGACTTTTGTGCTGCAATGAACACATTATAAGGAACTTGCAAAGTTAAAGAAATAAGTAAGTAATCTCAGCAAATTCGTTCCGAGGGACGCCTTGCTAAGACTGGCTGGCAAAGGTCTCGCTTTACACGCGGAAGACCCGGGTTCCATTCCCGGCGTGGTGGAAACATTTCGACACGTTTCCTTACACCTGTTGTCCTGTTCACCTAGAAAGTAGGTACCTGGGTGTTAGTCAGCTGGTGTGGGTCGCATCCTGGGGGACAAAATTGAGTACCCCAATGGAAATAAGACAGACAGTCCCTTAATGACGCACTGCCTTTCTTGGGTTATCCTGGGTGGCTAACCCTCCGGGGTTAAAAATCAGAACAAAATCTTATCTCATCTAACACGAGAAGTCTAGAGCTATCATTCAGCTCGTCCTTTTTTTTGTACATATATATATATATATATATATATATATATATATA
>NC_091319.1:13935669-14085669 GCF_038502225.1 Cherax quadricarinatus | reverse complement strand
CATGAGTGGGATGGGTTGGATTTGAGTGGGACTTGCACATCAGAGCTTGTTTCTTGGGTAGCATTGAAAATTGGGTAGGTCAAATGTTTGTTAGTGGGATGAATTGTAAAGGACCTGCCTAGTATGGGCCAACAGGCCTGCTGCAGTGTTCCTCCTTTCTTATGTTCTTATGTTCTTAACAAAATGCCTTTTGAGTATTATCAAGGAAATTGTAAAGTGGCTATAATTCCTTGGAGCAAGAACTTTTCACTGGTACTAATGAAATCTGAAGCAAATAAATACATTAACTTATTACAGTGACATGTGCTACTCTTGCCTCCCCTTTCTATTCCTCTGACGATATATAAGCACTTGACAGCGCTCAGGTGTTCTTCATTTTTTCACTAAAGTATTGTTTTATATTAACAAGTAAATAAATAAAACTATAACATATCCAGAACTGGATACTTTTAATAACTCTTGATATATTAATTAAAAGCTTTAAGAGTTCAGAATTGTCCTAAAGGGGTTACGTAACACCTCATCATAATGTTTTATGTATGTGCACATGTGTTTTATATATATATATATATATATATATATATATATATATATATATATATATATATATATATATATATATATATATATATATATATATATATATATATATATATATATATTGGTAGTAGGTTGGTAGACAGCAACCACCCAGGGAAGTACTACCGTCCTGCCAGATGACTGTGAAACAAAAACCTGTAACTGTTTTGCATGATGGTAGGATTGCTGGTTTCTTTTTCTGTCTCATAAACACGCTAAGATAACAGGGATATCTTGCTACTCCTACTTACACTTTGGTCACACTTCACAGACACGCACATGCATATATATATATACATACATCTAGGTTTTTCTCCTTTTTCTAAATAGCTCTTGTTCTTTTTTATTTCTTCTATTGTCCATGGGGAAGTGGAAAAGAATCTTTCCTCCGTAAGCCATGCGTGTCGTGTGAGGCGACTAAAATGCCGGGAGCAATGGGCTAGTGACCCCTTCTCCTGTATACAATTACTAAAAAAGAGAAGAAGAAAAACTTTATAAAACTGGGTTGCTTAAATGTGCGTGGATGTAGTGCGGATGACAAGAAACAGATGATTGCTGATGTTATGAATGAAAAGAAGTTGGATGTCCTGGCCCTAAGCGAAACAAAGCTGAAGGGGGTAGGAGAGTTTCAGTGGGGGGAAATAAATGGGATTAAATCTGGAGTATCTGAGAGAGTTAGAGCAAAGGAAGGGGTAGCAGTAATGTTAAATGATCAGTTATGGAAGGAGAAAAGAGAATATGAATGTGTAAATTCAAGAATTATGTGGATTAAAGTAAAGGTTGGATGCGAGAAGTGGGTCATAATAAGCGTGTATGCACCTGGAGAAGAGAGGAATGCAGAGGAGAGAGAGAGATTTTGGGAGATGTTAAGTGAATGTATAGGAGCCTTTGAACCAAGTGAGAGAGTAATTGTGGTAGGGGACTTGAATGCTAAAGTAGGAGAAACTTTTAGAGAGGGTGTGGTAGGTAAGTTTGGGGTGCCAGGTGTAAATGATAATGGGAGCCCTTTGATTGAACTTTGTATAGAAAGGGGTTTAGTTATAGGTAATACATATTTTAAGAAAAAGAGGATAAATAAGTATACACGATATGATGTAGGGCGAAATGACAGTAGTTTGTTGGATTATGTATTGGTAGATAAAAGACTGTTGAGTAGACTTCAGGATGTACATGTTTATAGAGGGGCCACAGATATATCAGATCACTTTCTAGTTGTAGCTACACTGAGAGTAAAAGGTAGATGGGATACAAGGAGAATAGAAGCATCAGGGAAGAGAGAGGTGAAGGTTTATAAACTAAAAGAGGAGGCAGTTAGGGTAAGATATAAACAGCTATTGGAGGATAGATGGGCTAATGAGAGCATAGGCAATGGGGTCGAAGAGGTATGGGGTAGGTTTAAAAATGTAGTGTTAGAGTGTTCAGCAGAAGTTTGTGGTTACAGGAAAGTGGGTGCAGGAGGGAAGAGGAGCGATTGGTGGAATGATGATGTAAAGAGAGTAGTAAGGGAGAAAAAGTTAGCATATGAGAAGTTTTTTACAAAGTAGAAGTGATGCAAGGAGGGAAGAGTATATGGAGAAAAAGAGAGAAGTTAAGAGAGTGGTGAAGCAATGTAAAAAGAGAGCAAATGAGAGAGTGGGTGAGATGTTATCAACAAATTTTGTTGAAAATAAGAAAAAGTTTTGGAGTGAGATTAACAAGTTAAGAAAGCCTAGAGAACAAATGGATTTGTCAGTTAAAAATAGGAGAGGAGAGTTATTAAATGGAGAGTTAGAGGTATTGGGAAGATGGAAGGAATATTTTGAGGAATTGTTAAATGTTGATGAAGATAGGGAAGCTGTGATTTCGTGTATAGGGCAAGGAGGAATAACATCTTGTAGGAGTGAGGAAGAGCCAGTTGTGAGTGTGGGGGAAGTTCGTGAGGCAGTAGGTAAAATGAAAGGGGGTAAGGCAGCCGGGATTGATGGGATAAAGATAGAAATGTTAAAAGCAGGTGGGGATATAGTTTTGGAGTGGTTGGTGCAATTATTTAATAAATGTATGGAAGAGGGTAAGGTACCTAGGGATTGGCAGAGAGCATGCATAGTTCCTTTGTATAAAGGCAAAGGGGATAAAAGAGAGTGCAAAAATTATAGGGGGATAAGTCTGTTGAGTGTACCTGGTAAAGTGTATGGTAGAGTTATAATTGAAAGAATTAAGAGTAAGACGGAGAATAGGATAGCAGATGAACAAGGAGGCTTTAGGAAAGGTAGGGGGTGTGTGGACCAGGTGTTTACAGTGAAACATATAAGTGAACAGTATTTAGATAAGGCTAAAGAGGTCTTTGTGGCATTTATGGATTTGGAAAACGCGTATGACAGGGTGGATAGGGGGGCAATGTGGCAGATGTTGCAAGTGTATGGTGTAGGAGGTAGGTTACTGAAAGCAGTGAAGAGTTTTTACGAGGATAGTGAGGCTCAAGTTAGAGTATGTAGGAAAGAGGGAAATTTTTTCCCAGTAAAAGTAGGCCTTAGACAAGGATGTGTGATGTCACCGTGGTTGTTTAATATATTTATAGATGGGGTTGTAAGAGAAGTAAATGCGAGGGTCTTGGCAAGAGGCGTGGAGTTAAAAGATAAAGAATCACACACAAAGTGGGAGTTGTCACAGCTGCTCTTTGCTGATGACACTGTGCTCTTGGGAGATTCTGAAGAGAAGTTGCAGAGATTGGTGGATGAATTTGGTAGGGTGTGCAAAAGAAGAAAATTAAAGGTGAATACAGGAAAGAGTAAGGTTATGAGGATAACAAAAAGATTAGGTGATGAAAGATTGAATATCAGATTGGAGGGAGAGAGTATGGAGGAGGTGAACGTATTCAGATATTTGGGAGTGGACGTGTCAGCGGATGGGTCTATGAAAGATGAGGTGAATCATAGAATTGATGAGGGAAAAAGAGTGAGTGGTGCACTTAGGAGTCTGTGGAGACAAAGAACTTTGTCCTTGGAGGCAAAGAGGGGAATGTATGAGAGTATAGTTTTACCAACGCTCTTATATGGGTGTGAAGCGTGGGTGATGAATGTTGCAGCGAGGAGAAGGCTGGAGGCAGTGGAGATGTCATGTCTGAGGGCAATGTGTGGTGTGAATATAATGCAGAGAATTCGTAGTTTGGAAGTTAGGAGGAGGTGCGGGATTACCAAAACTGTTGTCCAGAGGGCTGAGGAAGGGTTGTTGAGGTGGTTCGGACATGTAGAGAGAATGGAGCGAAACAGAATGACTTCAAGAGTGTATCAGTCTGTAGTGGAAGGAAGGCGGGGTAGGGGTCGGCCTAGGAAGGGTTGGAGGGAGGGGATAAAGGAGGTTTTGTGTGCGAGGGGCTTGGACTTCCAGCAGGCATGCGTGAGCGTGTTTGATAGGAGTGAATGGAGACAAATGGTTTTTAATACTTGACGTGCTGTTGGAGTGTGAGCAAAGTAACATTTATGAAGGGATTCAGGGAAACCGGCAGGCCGGACTTGAGTCCTGGAGATGGGAAGTACAGTGCCTGCACTCTGAAGGAGGGGTGTTAATGTTGCAGTTTAAAAACTGTAGTGTAAAGCACCCTTCTGGCAAGACAGTGATGGAGTGAATGATGGTGAAAGTTTTTCTTTTTCGGGCCACCCTGCCTTGGTGGGAATCGGCCGGTGTGATAATAAAAAAATAAAAAAATATATATATAGGCAATAAGATCACAGTAAACAGGTGATTTCAGAATATGCAAAACAACCACTGTGAAAGAATAGAGAAATTGAAAGCGCTTTCGTGACTACTCACATTATCAACGAACAATGATAATGTGAGTAGTCAAGAAAGCGCTTGGAATTTCTCTATTCTTTCACAGTGGTTGTTTTGCATATATATATATATATATATATATATATATATATATATATATATATATATATATATATATATATATATATATATATATATATATATATATATATATATATATATATATATATATATATATATATATATATATATATATATATACATAAAATTCTAGCATTTTTAAATTTCATCCTAATATTTTTTTTATCTAGGAATTTACGGATACGTCATTCGACGACTCATTCTTCAGGTATGCACATAACTCGTATATAAGACTTTCGCTTTTATTTTTGCCTCATTCTGGTGAAGACACTTTACTTAAAAAGTATATAGGGACCCTTTTAAGTGTGTTTCAACTGTGGTTTTTCCATCATAAGTGATATCATCTGCTTCTGTCAGTTTTAATCATTAAATCGCCTGAAACTTTCAAAATATATAGTGCAGAAAGTAATGCAGATATACTGCATTAGAATGCTCCTAAAACTTGAAATTTTTTAACCTAAAAAAAATTCGCTGGGGGAGTGCAAGATTCCTAAAATAATGCAACACACTGCATACCATTAAGATCTCCGTGCAGGAAATTAAAACCCGAATTTGCAAGAAAAAATTAGAATGAAGGAATTGTATTCATGCACAAAAAAAAAAAGTCGCTAAGGTGTAAAAGTTTATAAAATAACATCATATATTGCAAGATGAAAGTCTTAATGTATGTCCAGGTCAGAAGAAATCTATCTAGGGTTGATTGATTTAATAGGTTTAAAACCTTTCGACTACATGAGGGGTCATTAAGGCTGCATGTAACCTTTATATCACCAATGAAGGATACTTTAATTCCTAAAATAGGGATTTAAGTAAACTTTCAGATCATAAACAGAGACATACACACCTCTCGGTGTACACAACTTTCCGAGATATCACGAAAGAAACTTCCATCATGTCAACTTCTTGGAATTTTTTTTCACTGCGCCCCCAACAACGGTATTCCCATTCTGATTTAAATTTCCTGTAAAAGGAAAGATGCAAATGCTCCATTTATTTTAGAGCCGTTATTACTGTTTTTATTGGGAAGCGCTAAGCTCGTAGGAGTCATGAAAGATAATCAAGTCTGATCCCGGGAAGATGGGGAAGCGAGGTTTGAGAGCTCCAAATCCTTGAATCAAGATTCATTTACCAGCATCACTGTGCCTATCATGCAGGGTAATGCACCTATAACAGTAATGAGTCGTGGCCCTCCTCCTCGGAGAACCACCTCCATAACCTCAGGTCACCGTAAAATCCCCGCAATAGTAACTTTTACGACAATTACCCGCTCAAGAACCATAAATCGTGCCAGTTACCGTTGCGCTAACAGCTTCTCGTCTCTTACAGTCACCCAGTAATCGCCATGATAACGGCTGCACCTGTCTTAAAAGTCAGTCGGGGTCGATATGGCTAGGCGGGGTCGATGTGGCTAGTCGGGGTCGATGTGGCTAGTCGGGGTCGACGTAGCTAGTCGGGAACAATCGTTACACTTTATAACAACGCTCGTTATAAAGACAAAGTGCATTATGTGGCTTTGGTGTCCGCATTAATATTAATCACTGATACAAAAGCCTGGCCTTATAAAATTTGGTAATCACTTTCCTACTCGCAGATATAAATGCGTCCTCAAAATAGTCCAACAAAAAAAAAAAAAAAGACGAAGGAACTTGTTTAATGAGCCGTATATAAGCTAGAGTAAAACAAGGCAAGCCAAAGAACGCTGCTCCAGATATATGAAATCTAGAAATATCAATCTATTCACGTGAATGAATAGACTGTATCTCACTTTAAAAGACTGAGATGCAATGAGTCTCTCTCCTCTGGGAGAGAATGGTGATGAACGAGGTATTGTGGAACTACACTTATACTACAGAAAGTAATTACCAGAATTTAAAAATAAATATGGCAAACAGAATAGGGAGTCTCACTGAGTCACTAATTTAATTTCTTTCCAAAGCATTCAAATGTCATTAATAAAAAATGCTCATATACATTAAAAATGCTTATATACATTATCAATATCATTTAAACAAGCACGTCTATGTTAGCGTATTGCAGGGCTACACTAACACAGGTTTCATCTCTGCAATGCACAAATTATACTGCCACACTTGACAATGAACTTGATAATGAAGATGATATTATTACACTGTTGTCTTGGGGTGATCTTCATTCTGTATGTAAATTTTCTCTTTAACCGTTTGTACTGGCGATGTCCTCATAAATTAAGTATTCCATTAATCTTGTTGTTGGTGGCTGTAAGGCAGAGTAAATTCTCCTGCTGTGGAAGAGCCAGACAGGCGACCTCAAAACAAGCTAACGCAAAATATATTACATCTTTCTTGGACAAAAGAAAGTGGCAGCAAATGGGGAAAAGCAATAAAATTTGCTAATGGGAAATAAAGCTCTGAAATGATATATAAAACTAGCATAGCTTTGAACGTAATACGAAATTATTACTATTACGCATGCCAATTTTGCCCTCTCATCCTTCCTGTGACCTCTTCTCCCTTTATTACCCCGTGGTCTTCCTCCTCCTTCTACCCAAGAGGAGAGGAGGAGAGACTTTGTACCCCGGAGATCTAACATACTTGGCCGTCAAGACCAAACTGGCGAGCTAGCTCTATTCTCAATGCCCGAGAAGGATGTGTTACCTGCAAATACCCTCAACCCCCTTCCTACCGCCCAAAAATTCTCAATGGATTAACGTCAAGAAATTCAATTTCCATAACAGTCTTAGTATATTATTTCTAATGTGCAACACACAGCCATGCTTGTCATACGGTTACCAGAGTAATGACTCCAGGCTTGGAGTAATTGTAACTGAAGCTGAATGTAATTAATTAAAAGTTATTACTAACTGTAATTACACTTGAACTTTTAGATTGAAATGCATATGTAATTAACTGATGTCGTGTTTATACATTAAATTACATCATAAAAACTGGGGCACTATGATGAGCTAATAACAAAATGAAAAGTAAACGTCGTGTGATTCTCCTTATCTGTATCATATGCAGTACTTGTATTGCCGAGTTATATTTGTGTGTGCTGTATGGCTGGGCTCCTCCCTCAGTCAGGGTCGAGTCTTGCTAACGAATGGGTGCATTGTTTCATGAAACAAACCTAGTTTCACTTTTTTGTGTGAAGTTTTATGATTTTAATGAAAACAGTAAAACAGGAAGCCAATGGCTATGACTTATCAGATGTCTCTAGATGAGCTAAAAAAAATGAGTGAGGAGAACTCATTTCTTGTCATATTTTACAATTTTGGTAAGAGGGATATCCTACTGGGAGTTTTATGATATACTTGACTCTCTCAAAATATTTTGGTAATATTTTATGCAGTTTCTTGAGAGCAAAACGCAAGGAAGGGAAGTAAAAGGCAAAAGAAGATAATTGAAATCAGGTTACACTGCGCCAAAATTATCATTTAATCTACATTTTAAAATTATATTTTCACCACAGTATACAGAAGTATTCAACTGGCTTATTTTAGGGAACAAATGCTAAATGTAGACAATCTTTCTTATTATTTATTTAATCTAAAACATTAATATTACGAAGTATTTTATTATATAAAGCGGAAACGCTCAACCCGCAGTTACCATACAGAGACTGGGATATTGGAGGTAATCAAGTTTGATCCAAGGGGAGGATAGCTCTAATTCCATGGATCAACAGCCCCTCACCAGCAACCTGGCACCCTTTTCGAAGGATCGATCCAATTATAAAATGGTGCGTGGTTTTAATAACAGGAAACAGCGGAAACTAAAGGCCTCAGTTATGATAATTAATTTACTGTGCTCAGAGCTTTACAGTACATAGGGAAGCGCTCAACCCGCAAGTTTGGGAAATGGGAGTCAATGAGCTTGTATTAGAGAGCAGCTGCTTCAATTCCATGGATCAAGAGCTCTTCAACAGCGTCAAGGTACCGCCCCTTGAAGGTTGAGAGCTTCATCACGAAAGCGTCATAAGCTTAAGTGGTTGTCCAAAAAAGGTTTTCTCTGGCGTTCTTTACGAGATCCATAATATTACGGAGTACACAGTGCCACAGGTAAGATCATCCGGATTATCCTCCTGCATATAAATATTTATAGAAGGTATCTAAAACATTATCGTAGCGTTAACCCTGTGTTATGGTTGCATAAAGTGGGTTTTATGAGTCGCTCCAGTATCACATTACAGCAAGACAGCAGCAGCAGCTAACGAGACGGCGGCTGTGTGTGGGTATAATGCCAGGTGCTTGAGACACCTTCAGTGCTGCCTGTCTCTGACACCAGTCTTTTGTTTTATGTCACGTTTAATGTGGTTAGACCTACGGCAGCGTGAGGCAAGACACAGATGTTGGAGTGTGTTGCTGTACACGGTGGCGACTGGGGTGTGCCTGCCGAAGTATCGCTATCGGAGGGCATCGGCTCATTTTAATGGCATCGGTATCAGCCTGAAATGTGATATCGGTATCGGATAAAATTTTGGTATGGTTCCATCCCTAGTAATGACTAATGACACAGATGCCAAAGTAATAACCGCTGACTCAAGAAATCGTAATGACACGATTGCAAACAAACCATACCCCCGGCCGGGATTGAACCCGCGGTCATAGAGTCTCAAAACTCCAGCCCGTCGCGTTAGCCACTAGACCAGCTAGCCGGGGGTATGGTTGGTTAATAACCGCTGACCCTGGTAAGACGTGCGGTGTTGTTTACCAACACACATGCCACTATCGTAACCGTTCGGCCTATGACTGATCAATGAAGAGTGACTACTGGCTTACCGGACGATCTCAGTGGTCTGAGTTATTTGACAACAGTAAAAGAAACAGTTTTACAACTGTTATTGCTTCCTTATGATGACACATAAAGCATAGTATAATTTAATACCCCGTTTGAATTTATCTTCAGCAAGGCAATAAATTTATTTTGAGCATGGCAGTACAAAAAAAAAGTGTACTAGGCTACACACACTTAGCTCCATGACATAATAACTGTAACTGCTTCCTGAAATAACTACTGTTCTGTATAACACTTGAAACACTGTCCCAGATGGTCATTCGTATCTTAGGGAAAAATTATTCACTGATAGTCTCTAGTTTATCCAACGACGTGTGCTACTGACTTTAGAATATAAGAACATAACAAAGAAGGAACACTGCAACAGGCCTACTGGCCTATGCGAGGTAGGTCCAATTCTCCCACCGGCTTAAGCCAATGCCTTGACATAGTGAGGTCAGATACGTCACTGCACTGCATCCGACCTAGTAGCACAAGCTAGTCAGGTCCAACTCACACCCACTCATGTATTTATCTAACCTATTTTTAAAATTATACAACGTCTTAGCTTCTATGACGGTACTCGGGAGTTTGTTCCACTCATCCACAACTCTATTACCAAACCTATATCCTTCCTGAATCTGAATTTTTCCAATTTAAAGCCGTTGCTGCGAATCCTGTCTATGTTAAGATATTTTTAGCACGCTATTTACATCCCTTTTATTCATTCCTGTTTTCCATTTATACACCTCGATCATATCCTCCCTAATTCTACGCCTTTCTAGAGAGCGCAGATTCAGGGCCCTCAGTCTATCCTCATAGGGAAGATTTCTGACACATGGGATCAACTTTGTCATCCTCCTTTGTACGTTTTCCAGTGCATTTATATCCATTCTGCAATACGGTGACCAAAACTGTGCAGCATAATCTAAATGAGGCCTAACCAAAGATATATAGAGTTGAATAACAACCTGAGGACTTCTATTATTTATACTTCTTGCTATGAAGCCAAAGATTCTGTTAGCTTTATTGCAAACACTAATGCAATGTTGTCTTGGTTTTAAGATTACTGCTAATCAGAACTCTTAAATCCTTTTCGCAATCCGTAATATTATGATCTACATTATTTAGTTTATATGCCGCATGGTTATTTTCCTGTCCAACATTTGGAACTTTGCATTTGTCTATATTAAACTGCATCTGCCACTTCTCCGACCACTGCATCAGTCTATTCAAATCATCCTAGAGTGCTCTAATGTCCTCATTAGAATGAATTGGACGGTCTATTTTGGTGTCATCAGCAAATTTGCTTATGTCGCCATTTATTCCCTCATCTATGTCGTTTATGTAGATTGTGAACAAGAAGGGGCCCAGCACTGACCCCTGTGGAACACCGCTTGTGACGTGCCCCCATTCTGATTTCTCCCCATTTATGCAAACTCTCTGCTGCCTATTCGTCAACCATGCCTCAACCCAGGAAAAAACTTCTTTTCCTATTCTGTGTGCCTTAAGTTTCCTCAACAGCCTCTGATGTGGAACTCTATTGAAAGCCTTACTGAAGTCCATATACACAATATCACATTTAATACCATGATCTACCTCCTCAAATACCTTAGTGAAGAAAGCTAGTAAATTCGTAAGACAGGAACGCCCCTTTGTAAAACCGTGCGCCTAAAGCAGAACGTAGTAGTCGTAATCGCAGTTACTTTAACATGCTGTGAAGGACAGGACGCCACCGTAAGCCAAATTAACACTGCTGTGCACTCAGCTGCATCACAAAGCACTCGCGAGTTATCATTCAGATGCTCAGATATATATTCAATTAGCTGTCTTATAAACTTAATACATCTGAATAGTAAATTTATGATAATTCACATGTAAAATATAACAATTGAAAATAATGTATACTGAGCATGCTTGCATGTGTACATGGATGCATTAGTGTGCGTGCATTCAGGTGCATTCAGGTGCATTCAGACCCGCGCGTCTACCCAAATGTGCTTGTAGGAGTTAATTCACTGGTTCCGTCCCCCCCCCTCCCACCTCGCTCTTCAGTCTTATCAACTGCTTTTAATGATTCCCACCTCCAGAGCCTCGTCATATTTACTTTAGAAACTGTATATAATATCATTTCCACTTATTACGCTGAGGCTGAAGCAATTTCCTTGCGTTCATATGGTTCATCTGCGTATTTAGTTACCATCTGTTCCCTAATTTTTTTTTTCGCGTATCAAACTGCGTGTAGTTATTCAAGCTAACCCTTCGAGTATTTTCTATATCATGATAATGTCTCCCCCACTCCTCTTCTCTTCTAATGCTGTGTGATAAGTTTCTAAAGTCTCTCCTCGTAGTCCATCTTTTAGTTTCGATCACTGAGTCCTAATATCCACACAAGGTATAAACCTATAAACTTAAAAAAAAAAAAAGAGCAGTAGTTTTATTCCTAATTATTTATCTGACAAAAACTGAAAATCTAATATTTTGCCGTTTCACTTATTAATTACTTATTTTTGAGACTTGTTGATTGGAATCATAATTAAAATTGTCACAAAATTTATGAATCGCTTAAAATCAAATTATACATTTTTTGTTTTACGATGCTACGTCTGACAGTGCAGGAAACACTGCAACATTGCAAACTCCATGTTCTTTTAAGTTGAAGGGCGGACAATAGCACAATATAGTAGCATAACAATTTTTTTTATCACACTGGCCGATTCCCACCAAGGCAGGGTGGCCCGAAAAAGAACAACTTTCACCATCATTCACTCCATCACTGTCTTGCCAGAAGGGTGCTTTACACTACAGTTTTTAAACTGCAACATTTACACCCCTCCTTCAGAGTGCAGGCACTGTACTTCCCATCTCCAGGACTCAAGTCCGGCCTGCCGGTTTCCCTGAACCCCTTCATAAATGTTACTTTGCTCACACTCCAACAGCACGTCAAGTATTAAAAACCATTTGTCTCCATTCACTCCTATCAAACACGCTCACGCATGCCTGCTGGAAGTCCAAGCCCCTCGCACACAAAACCTCCTTTACCCCCTCCCTCCAACCTTTCCTAGGCCGACCCCTACCCCGCCTTCCTTCCACTACAGACTGATACACTCTTGAAGTCATTCTGTTTCGCTCCATTCTCTCTACATGTCCGAACCACCTCAACAACCCTTCCTCAGCCCTCTGGACAACAGTTTTGGTAATCCCGCACCTCCTCCTAACTTCCAAACTACGAATTCTCTGCATTATATTCACACCACACATTGCCCTCAGACATGACATCTCCACTGCCTCCAGCCTTCTCCTCGCTGCAACATTCATCACCCATGCTTCACACCCATATAAGAGCGTTGGTAAAACTATACTCTCATACATTCCCCTCTTTGCCTCCAAGGACAAAGTTCTTTGTCTCCACAGACTCCTAAGTGCACCACTCACCCTTTTCCCTCATCAATTCTATGATTCACCTCATCTTTCATAGACCCATCCGCTGACACGTCCACTCCCAAATATCTGAATACATTCATCTCCTCCATACCCTCTCCCTCCAATCTGATATCCAATCTTTCATCACCTAATCTGTTTGTTATCCTCATAACCTTACTCTTTCCTGTATTCACTTTTAATTTTCTTCTTTTGCATACCCTACCAAATTCATCCACCAATCTCTGCAACTTCTCTTCAGAATCTCCAAAGAGCACAGTGTCATCAGCAAAGAGCAGCTGTGACAACTCCCACTTTATGTATGATTCTTTATCTTTTAACTCCACGCCTCTTGCCAAGACCCTCGCATTTACTTCTCTGGCGAAACGTCTACGATAGGGATGCCCGGGTGTTGCGCATGTGTCTTAATTTCATCTTGCCGGTATTATATACCATTCTTATACTACTACTACTACTACTACTTCCACCACCTCTTCCTGCCTATATATAGCCGTCCTGCTCCATTTCTGGTTAGTGTGACTTTGTCAATGATCCAAGTCGGACCGAAACGTCGTCGTAAGCTTCTCTCTTTTATGTGCGGGTTATTTGTGTATCGTTCCAGTCACGGTATTGTGCCTTTTTTTGTTACTCTAACTTGAGCCTCACTATCCTCGTAAAAACTCTTCACTGCTTTCAGTAACCTACCTCCTACACCATACACCTGCAACATCTGCCACATTGCCCCCCTATCCACCCTGTCATACGCCTTTTCCAAATCCATAAATGCCACAAAGACCTCTTTAGCCTTATCTAAATAATGTTCACTTATGTGTTTCACTGTAAACACCTGGTCCACACACCCCCTACCTTTCCTAAAGCCTCCTTGTTCATCTGCTATCCTATTCTCCGTCTTACTCTTAATTCTTTCAATAATAACTCTACCATACATTTAACCAGGTACACTCAACAAACTTATCCCCCTATAATTTTTGCACTCTCTTTTGTCCCCTTTGCCTTTATACAAAGGAACTATGCATGCTCTCTGCCAATCCCTAGGTACCTTACCCTCTTCCATACATTTATTAAATAATTGCACCAACCACTCCAAAACTATATCCCCACCTGCTTTTAACATTTCTATCTTTATCCCATCAATCCCGGCTGCCTTACCCCCTTTCATTTTACCTACTGCCTCACGAACTTCCCCCACACTCACAACTGGCTCTTCCTCACTCCTACAAGATGTTATTCCTCCTTGCCCTATACACGAAATCACAGCTTCACTATCTTCATCAACATTTAACAATTCCTCAAAATATTCCCTCCATCTTCCCAATACCTCTAACTCTCCATTTAATAACTCTCCTCTCCTATTTTTAACTGACAAATCCATTTGTTCTCTAGGCTTCCTTAACTTGTTAATCTCACTCCAAAACTTTTTCTTATTTTCAACAAAATTTGTTGATAACATCTCACCCACTCTCTCATTTGCTCTCTTTTTACATTGCTTCACCACTCTCTTAACCTCTCTCTTTTTCTCCATATACTCTTCCCTCCTTGCATCACTTCTACTTTGTAAAAACTTCTCATATGCTAACTTTTTCTCCCTTACTACTCTCTTTACATCATCATTCCACCAATCGCTCCTCTTCCCTCCTGCACCCACCTTCCTGTAACCACAAACTTCTGCTGAACACTCCAACACTACATTTTTAAACCTACCCCATACCTCTTCGACCCCATTGCCTATGCTCTCATTAGCCCATCTATCCTCCAATAGCTGTTTATATCTTACCCTAACTGCAACCTCTTTTAGTTTATAAACCTTCACCTCTCTCTTCCCTGATGCTTCTATTCTCCTTGTATCCCATCTACCTTTTACTCTCAGTGTAGCTACAACTAAAAAGTGATCTGATATATCTGTGGCCCCTCTATGAGCATGTACATCCTGAAGTCTACTCAACAGTTTTTTATCTACCAATACATAATCCAACAAACTACTGTCATTTCGCCCTACATCATATCTTGTATACTTATTTATCCTCTTTTTCTTAAAATATGTATTACCTATAACTAAACCCCTTTCTATACAAAGTTCAATCAAAGGGCTCCCATTATCATTTACACCAGGCACCCCAAACTTACCTATCACACCCTCTAAAAGTTTCTCCTACTTTAGCATTCAGGCCCCCTACCACAATTACTCTCTCACTTGATTCAAAGGCTCCTATACATTCACTTAACATCTCCCAAAATCTCTCTCTCTCCTCTACATTCCTCTCTTCTCCAGGTGCATACACGCTTATTATGACCCACTTTTCGCATCCAACCTTTACTTTAATCCACATAATTCTTGAATTTACACATTCATATTCTCTTTTCTCCTTCCATAACTGATCCTTCAACATTACTGCTACCCCTTCCTTTGCTCTCTCTCAGATACTCCAGATTTAATCCCATTTATTTCCCCCCCACCGAAACTCCCCTACCCCCTTCAGCTTTGTTTCGCTTAGGGCCAGGACATCCAACTTCTTTTCATTCATAACATCAGCAATCATCTGTTTCTTGTCATCCGCACTACATCCACGCACATTCAAGCATCCCAGTTTTATAAAGTTTTTCTTCTTCTCTTTTTCAGTAAATGTCTACAGGAGAAGGGGTTACTAGCCCATTGCTCCCGGCATTTTAGTCGCCTCATACGACACGCATGGCTTACGGAGGAAAGATTCTTTTCCACTTCCCCATGGACAATAGAAGAAATAAAGAAGAACAAGAGCTATTTAGAAAAAGGAGAAAAACCTAGATCTATGTATATATATATATGTGCATGTGCGTGTCTGTGAAGTGTGACCAAAGTGTAAGTAGGAGTAGCAAGATATCCCTGTTATCTAGCGTGTTTATGAGACAGAAAAAGGAACCAGCAATCCTATCATCATGCAAAACAGTTACAGGTTTCTGTTTCACAGTCATCTGGCAGGACGGTAGTACTTCCCTGGGCGGTTGCTGTCTACCAACCTACTACCTTATAGTGTTAAAATTTAATTTTTCACTTGGGAGGGACGCAAACGTAATTCAGAGTTATCTTTTTAATCACCAGAGAAAGCTGTCTATTATTAAATCCTAACAAGTACTAATATATAAAGCTTCCAATATTTACACCAACCTAGCTGGAGTTAAGGAGTGTTGGAGCTTTGCACTAAATTACACCAGAATCTGTGAAAAGTGTGAAGGGGTGAGTGTGAGCGTCACAACAGTTTCTGTCACAAGAAAAATAAGCATTTGAATCTAGTAAACGTAACAAGGACTTGGAAATAATGCAACAATAAAAAATTTAAAAGATGCACATCAACGCTTAGAACCCCAGAATCTTACATTTGTCGCATTAAAGTGTGCCATTTCTCCGACCACATCAACTATCCAGGTCATGCTGTACCTCCCTTAGTGTATTTGTGAAAAATTATAATTCTGGCCTATTTTAGTGTCATTTGCAAACTTACTTATGTAGCTATTTATTTATTAATCTACATTGTTTATATAGAGGGTGAACAAGAGTTCCAGTACTGACCCCTGTGGCACACACTATTAAAGGGCTCTCATTCTGATTTCTTCCCATTTATTCATATTGTTGCCTATTGGTCAGCAATAGCTCGACCCAGCAGATAATTTCTTCCACTTCTGCTGCTACTTTCTTCATTAGTCCCCTGTTTGGAACGCTATCACAGACCTTGTATACGCAACATCGTATTCTTTATCTTGACCTACTGCCTCGAATACCTTAGTGATAAATTCGTAAGATAAGAATGCCCCTTTGTAAAACCATGTCGATATTCGATGATAAAATTATATCTTTCAAGGTAACACAACTGAGGTTAGACTGATTGCTCTATAATATCAGGTTAACACTTAGTCGGTCTATTTTATTTCCTTTGTTCCGATTGTTTGTGTAATAGATGCTAAGGAAGATTTTGCTTTACTGCTCATCTCCGTCTCTATTTGTAGACCAATTTCCATGTTTTTACTAGTAACTTTTTAGGAGCTATCCTTTTCTGAACATTCCCATAACATATCTTGGGAATTCTAGCTCGCTCGCTCTCCCTCCCTACTGCTGCAACCCCTTTGTTTCCCACACCTACCAGTACCTCTATCCTCTAACAGTTTAAGTCCTGCACAATTTTGCAACGGGTCCATCGACTAAAGAGGCTAATGTTAGCACCCCTGTCCCCGGAACGATCCACCTCATCCCTTTCAAATGTTTGCCATAAAAATTATTCTAGTTGCCAATTAATGAAATTTCAAATTCCCTGCAGTACTTGTACAATCTGTCCTTATTTATACAGAAATTAAAAAAATATTATTTATTTATTACTAGTTCTTCAAAGATCTATTGAAAAATGGAAAAGTAATAAACTTAACATATTCTTACTGAACACATCGGTACTGTATCGGAGCACTGTGTTCAGAGCTCGCTCTCAAACTAGGAGGTAATGTTTGCTTTTAATTCAAACAATTTTCTCTGCCTAATTGAACACTATTCGGAGCAAAACGCCATCTGTAAATAAAAGTTTGCTCTGCATGTGCCTTTTACCGTATATGAGGGCAAGTCTTGCCAACAGATTAAAAAAAAAATGCAGCGATTCTAGCTAAAGTCAGGCATTTATAGCTCAGTCTCGCCTAACAACAGTCACAAATTACACCACAGCGTCATTAGGGGTAAAAGTGAAAAAAAAAATCCAGCATAGTTAACAACACAATTACCAGCCTTTGTATCCTGCTTTATCCTTCTCGCTGAGGCCATTTTTGGCTTCTACATCACGTAGCTTGTGTGAAGTGACAAGGCCGGGGAAAATGTAGCCGATGGGAGAACTGAGGCAAAATCTTCCAGAACAAATATGTAGACAAGAGTTCCGTATATATAGAGCCTTTCACCAGCACCTTGAAGTGACCATGAAGAAGAGGTGCGCATGGGAGGAAACAACAGTTGGAGGGATCACGGGCGTAAAAGAAACGAATACATGAAAAGAGCAGAATACATGTAAAGAGAATGAGACAAATATTCAAATTCATATTTCATATTCATATAGTTTATTTGGACATAATACATAGTTGTACAATGAATTATAGTAGTTGGGTGTAAATGCCAAAGCCCCTTGCATGCAGAGCATTATGGGCAGGCTTAAAATTAACTTAAAATTAACAAACAATGAAAGGTTCAGTGTTAAAAATTACAGCAAACAATGTATAATATGAAGTACAATTGAGTATTTGAAACAATGAAATTTGAACATATCGATACTGAAGCATTATAGTTGTACAAATTTGTCACATTACAAATTGTACAGTTTGTGAGAAAGAATACATAGGGAAGAAATGGAATGACAAGTAATAAGGTTAACAAGAAAATAAATACGGCAGAGGGGAAAAATAAGATAAAAAAATAGAGAAGCTAGTGAATTAACAGGGTGGGAAAAAGAGCAATAGCAGAGCAATACAACAGTAGAGCAGTATAGCAGCAGAACAAAGCAATTAAACACAATAGCAGAACAAAAAATTAAGCACAACCCAGCAAAACAGATACAGTATAACAGCAACACAGCAATACAGCCAAGCACCAGCAGATGTAAGCCGCGCAACACAGCACCAGCAGAATGAGCAAAGTAAGGCAGCAGAAGAGGAGAGCAGTAAAACACATTCACAGAAATACACCAAGAGACCATCATTATAATGATTCCTTATCATATTATTAAGGAGTTATTTGACCCATAAGGATCATACAGCACCTGGAGAAAGGGTAGGGTGGTCGTAATTAAGTTTAATCCGAGGAAGAAGTTCATATCTGCAAGTCCTTGGATGAACAGATTACAGCAATATGGCTACAGCATCATCAGAAGCACAATCTTCACCACGGCCAACACCACCCTCTGAACCACTCGAATAATATTATGTTTATGGAAGCTTGGGAGTACGAATGGCAACATAACAATTCATATTATCATCATTATGTGAAACGCTAAATCCGCGAGCATCATTCAGCGCAAGGTTGCAGAACCTCGCACCTCCGTCCGCAAAGCACCGCTCTCTGGATGTACTAAGGGGGCCATGTGGGAAATGGGAGTGAATCAGGCTTGTTCCAAAACAAGAGTAGTTCCATTTCCTTGGATCAAGAGCCCTGCAACATCACCAAGGAATTCCCTACCCTTGAAGGAACAAAGGGAAGAGAAACAAAAGAGAACAGACAAAATACAAAAGTGTGTTGTCTGGCAGGTTTTCTTGTGTTCAGGCTTTAGATTTTTCAGCATTCAAGGACACTAAGCCAACAATGTACCTAACAAATTGTTTACAATTGTTTTTTTTATATGGTTAGTAGCCCAATCCAACAGTTCACTTTATGAAGCTGTAAACTCATGTGGATCACTCAGTGCGAAAGGTTCAAGTTCGATCATCCGTTCCCTGACAGACATACTACCTATCTGGATTCACTCAGCTATTACCCGAACTCTGAATAGACGGGCAACCTATTGGAAATATCCAGATTGTTATTTTTATTACTATTACTTTTAATACTACGATTATTACATCTACTGGCACTTTTTCTTGAGAATGCAGTCGTCTGGTTTTGTCGCTATCAAAATTCCAGAAAAGTCTACATTTTTATAACAAAATAAAAGTCTAGGTGTAATGGTGCATTGCCAGTGAAGACAGACATAAGTTGCAGAACTTCGTAAAGTTTTACAATCTGACCAGCCCGAAAGTAGTGCCAATAATTGTCTCCTCAGCAACTTTTTTCATTGTCGCCAAGCAAAAAAGCCTCTTCAGCCCATCGCTCGCTGGTGGTTAAGTCACTATAATTACAAACAAAATCGCCTCGGGTTATATAGCTAACAATAACACGAGTAAATAGGCAGCGTAGCATTATGTTCACTCAATAGCGTATAAAACTTTTACTGCTAGTCTGAGAATCATGAAACACTTTATTACCCGATGTTTGCATAAGCTTATCACGCAGGAGGGAAGTAAAAATTTTATGCACCGAAATTTAAATAGTTCATATTGGTTATTATGCCTGAGACAATTTAGCATCGACAATTTGGGTAGTAAACGCTCGCAACACACACTTACACTACTACTTACTTTGAACACTTAAAAATAACTACTCTTTCACTTCAAGGTAGTGAGCGGATTCTTTACCCAAACAACCCAATGTATTCTCCATACAGTGAAGGGATAACCTAAAAGATAAATAAAAATTAATACTTTATTGGTAGTTAAATTAAAATTTGACTAAAAATGACACCTTAACTGTTGTTATAGTCTCAAAATTTGCACTTATTTCATATTATTGAGGCAAGGTTGCCAGACAAATAGAATGTACAGTAAATAGCAAAATAAATGTAGTATCAACGTATGAGCCACAAAAAATGAAAAACCTATTAACTGAAGACCGTAATTCACGACCGTTATAAGCACCAGATTACCTATAAACCAAGACAAGTGAAGACAGATGCTTTATAGGCGACATAAAAGAAACACAATATAGTTTCAAGATATGCTGCCGTATACTAACAGAACTCAGAAAAATATCGAGCGTTAAATAAATATAACATCTGAGACCCTCACCTAACCTAACCGCTCTTTATAGTTTACCCAGAAATGAGGGATCACAAATAACAGGTCAATAACTGGCCTTGGGAGAAAATGAACAGTGCATTAGATTATTTAATAGTTAAAACCCAAGTGAACATTATTAACCAGAACCCAAAAAACTTTACACTGAAAACATTACCAGGTATAAAGATGCTGGATGATAATCAGAAGTAAACAAAAATGTAATTACTATGATCCCTAGACTAGACACCATGTTCTGAAACCAGACTCTGGATATGAAACAATTATCATGTGAAGCAGAAGACGAGAACAATATTACTCCCGTGAGCAGCCGACCTTGGTAATATGTTGTTCTAGTCCTGTCTTGTTGATGCTGTTTGTAAACTACTAGGGCCACTAGGTAATGTTGAACTATTATGAGCCACCAGAGTAATCACAATGGCTTACCAGGGAAAGTTCTTTAAAAAAAAATATGTAACTTAGGGCACTGACAATAAAGTGGGCATGAAAGAGTAACTAGGAGCAGTGAGAATAGCGAACCCTAAAACATAGTCTCGACGACCTCTGACAACATAAACAAATAAACTCTCGACAAAAGAGCAGAGAAAATTGAATGTGTCAACTCTGGAGAGTTGCAAGACAATTTTTGCTAGCAGCCGCCGAAAAAAAAATCCATAACTAGATTAGAGAGAGTGAGACCTTTCAAGGTGTGACATGGGTACTCAGCTCTCAGAGTTAGCGGCGGAGAGCAAAACCAATTGTGTGATGCAGTTACCTTAGCTGAGAGCGAACATATTGCAATGGTGTGTGATATGAGAGAGTAGTATGTGTGAATTAATCCAAGGTAAAATTTGAAGGGCTTAAGATTAAATAATGTATCTTTCTTTCTATTTATCTTTATATATATATATATATATATATATATATATATATATATATATATATATATATATATATATATATATATATATATACATATATATATATATATATATATATATATATATATATATATATATATATATATATATATATATATATAATATTCTTTCAACAAACCGGCCATATCCCACCGAGGCAGGGTGGCCCAAAAAAGAAAAAGAAAAGTTTCTGTTTTCAACTTTGGTAATGTGTACAGGAGAAGGGGATATTAACCCCTTGCTCCCGGCATTTCAGTCACCTCTGACGACACGCATGGCTTACGGAGGTAGAATTCTGTTCCACTTTCCCATGGAGATAAGAGGAAATAAACAAGAACAAGAACTAGTAAGAAAACAGAAGAAAACCCAGAGGGGTGTGTATATATATTCTTGTACATGCATGTGTAGTGAGACTCAAAAAAAACACCAGCAAGCCTACTATCATATAAAACAACTACAAGCTTCCGTTTCACACTCACTTGGCAGGACGGTAGTACCTCCCTGGGTGGTTGCTGTCCACCAACGTACTACCTAATATATATATATATATATATATATATATATATATATATATATATATATATATATATATATATATATATATATATATATACATACATATATATATATATATATATATATATATATATATATATATATATATATATATATATATATATATATATATTGCACCTTTAGCGCAATTGTAGGGTCCCACAGATTCGGAGAATTAGATGAAAAGGCATCGAGGAAAAATACTGGGATTTCTCTTTAAGGCTATTTGAATATAATTCTCTTACCTCCCCATCTTTTATTCGTGCATATATATATATATATATATATATATATATATATATATATATATATATATATATATATATATATATATATATATATATATATATATATATAATATATGCAAAACAACCACTCTGAAAGAATAGAGAAATTCCAAGCGCTTTCGTGACTACTCACATTGTCAAGGAACTATGAAAGTAAAGCATCCAAGGAAGGTATATAAGGGGTCTGGCCAACACCTCACTATCAGATCCCACAACGGTTAAACACCTGACGCGCGCCGGCCCAACTGGACAGGTCCTTTGCACAACCCACCAACAAACTATTCTACCCAAGAAAATTTCTAAAATTATTATTTGTCCAGTGTATTATTAAATTCTTCCCAAATTCTATTAATTATAAATGGATCTAATTTATATAAACCAAAGGAAATATTCATATTATTGTCAAAACTGCTTTTTATGAAACAAGATTCAATTATATTCCTGTCGACCATAGACTTGCTTGATACTACTTTCTCAACTTTTTGAAAATCAATTGGATGGTTAAAATCTCTTACATGAATAAATAGAGCATTGGAATCTTGTCCAGTTCTAATGCTATATTTATGTTGTTTTAATCTTAGTTCGAGATTTTTACAAGTTTGACCGTAATAAACTTTAACGCAAATTTTACAAGGAATCTTATAGACACATCCATCAGCATTTTGGGGGGAATTCTTTATCAAAAGTTTTTTTACTGTATCAAGATTTTTGAATACAACTTTAATGTTAAAAGTCTTAAGAAGAGAAGGCATATCAACCAAGTTTTCATGGTAAGGGAGAACCAACATATTTTTAGTTGAATAAGGCAGGTTGTCCCTTTTTGGATTGTAAAAAGTATTTCTTGGGTATTTTAAATCATTACCTATTTCATAAATTTTGGATATTTCCTCATCTATGAACCCTGGACTACAAATTCGTAAAGCTCTCAAAAACATTGACGAGAAAACAGACAGTTTGACTCTATCTTGATGCGAAGAATAATAGTGGACATAGGAACAGTTATTTGTAGGTTTTCTGTAAATTTTAAATTTGAATTCATTATTACCCTTAATAATTAAAACATCTAGAAAAGGCAATGAGTTATTTTCTTCAAACTCAACAATAAAGTTTATAGAATGGGCTAAGCTATTTAATTTTCCAAGGAAATGGTGTATATCTACATTTTTGGGCATAAGACACAAAATATCATCAACATATCTGAACCATTTAGCTCTGTTAGGGAGGATTGTGTTAAGCAACCTTGTTTCAAAAAATTCCATGTATAGGTTACTAAAAACAGGTGAAAGAGGATTTCCCATTGCCATACCAAACTTCTGAGTGTAAAACTTATCATTAAATACAAATTTTGCATCAACAATGCAAAGTTTAATAAGTTTAATGATAGTAGGAACTGGCAATGGTAAATCATAGTTAACGAGTTCTTCAGATAAGAAACTTAATAAATCATCAACAGGAACTTCGTAAACAAGGAAGTAACATCAAAACTAACCATGTTAAAATCATTTAAGTCAGTCAAGGAGCTTAATTTATCAACTAAGTCTATGTTGTTTTTAACATTAAAGTTAGAAATTTTGCCAACAATAGGGTTCAAAATATCAACAAGCCATTTGGATAATTTATATGAAACTCACCCTATGGAGCTAATAATTGGTCTGACTGGATTCCCTGGTTTGTGTGTTTTTATTAGTCCATACATGTAAGGTAAAGATGGATTAGTGGAAGTAAATTGTTTGACTAATTCATCTTTGCCTTTCAGTTGAAGTTTTATTGTTTTATTGAAATTGCTGTTAACGGTTTCTAGGGGATTTTTCCTACGTTTAGAATAGGTTTCAGTATCATCTAAGAGATTATTCATTTTTTCTTGGTAATCATTTTCTTTCATAATTACTATTGCATTTATTTTGTCTGCTTTAGTAAGGCGCAAATTTTTATTGTTATTAAGTGTATCATAAGACTTAAAGAATCTTTGAGGGCAATTGGGAATGTTTGGTTTTAACATAGAGCTATATACCATTCCTTTACTAATATTAATTTCATCAGAGGATAAATCAGAAAATTTTTCAAAGTTACAAAAGGCTTTTGCAATTTCAACATTATTAAGTTTTTTTGAAGTTGCAAAACTTAGGCCAAAACCTAGAGCAGCAGTTGTATTTTTGTCTAAAATTTCATCTGATAAGTTAATTACAAAATTGTTATTAGCATGCTTTGTCCAATCACTGTTTTCAATTAAAATGTCTAATTTTCTTTGTAGTTTGTTTTTTAGTTCATTACAAATTCTTCTGAGTTTATTATAGCAATGATCCAACATACTGTTTCCATTCTGATGGAATGACCTGATTAAAAGAGTATTTTTTGTTTCTCAATATTTTGAATGCTTCCTTCTCCTGTATTTTAGTTATTTCAATATGTTTCTGAAGAATAATTCTCATAAAATCATCAAAAGGACGATCTCTCATATCAAGGAGTCTATTTGGTAAAAGAGACTTGGGGCAGAACTTGTTCATTTAAACAATTTTTTAAAAAATTAAGTCGGATTTTTAACTTGTGGGACTTGATCAGTGCAGAAGAAAACTGTGAAACAAAAGATATATGATTAGGAAAGCTTATCGAGAACATTCTGAAGAGTCGTGTGGTATCCATTAATGCAATAAGATCACAGTAAACAGGTGATTTCAGAATATGCAAAACAACCACTCTGAAAGAATAGAGAAATTCCAAGCGCTTTCGTGACTAATCACATTGTCAAGGAACTATGAAAGTAAAGCATCCAAGGAAGGTACATAAGGGGTCTGGCCAACACCTCACTATCAGATCCCACAACGGTTAAACACCTGACGCGCGCCGACCCAACTGGACAGGTCCTTTGCACAACCCACCAACAAACTATTCTACCCAAGAAAATTTTTTAAATTATTATTTGTCCAGTGTATTATTAAATTCTTCCCAAATTCTATTAATTATAAATGGATCTAATTTATATAAACCAAAGGAAATATTCATATTATTGTCAAAACTGCTTTTTATGAAACAAGATTCAATTATATTCCTGTCGACCATGGACTTGCTTGATACTACTTTCTCAACTTTTTGAAAATCAATTGGATGGTTAAAATCTCTTACATGAATAAATAGAGCATTGGAATCTTGTCCAGTTCTAATGCTATATTATGTTGTTTTAATCTTAGTTCGAGATTTTTACCAGTTTGACCGTAATAAACTTTATCGCAAATTTTACAAGGAATCTTATAGACACATCCATCAGCATTTTGGGGGGAATTCTTTATCAAAAGTTTTTTTACTGTATCAAGATTTTTTTTTCTAGATGTTTTAATTATTTTTTTTCTAGATGTTTTAATTATTAAGGGTAATAATGAATTCAAATTTAAAATTTACAGAAAACCTACAAATAACTGTTCTTATGTCCACTATTATTCTTCGCATCAAGATAGAGTCAAACTGTCTGTTTTCTCATCAATGTTTTTGAGAGCTTTACGAATTTGTAGTCCTGAGTTCATAGATGAGGAAATATCCAAAATTTATGAAATAGGTAATGATTTAAAATACCCAAGAAATATAATTGATAAATCTTTTAAAGTTGCTAGAAATACTTTTTACAATCCAAAAAGGGACAACCTGCCTTATTCAACTAAAAATATGTTGGTTCTCCCTTACCATGAAAACTTGGATGATATGCCTTCTCTTCTTAAGACTTTTAACATTAAAGTTGTATTCAAAAATCTTGATACAGTAAAAAACTTTTGATAAAGAATTCCCCCCAAAATGCTGATGGATGTGTCTATAAGATTCCTTGTAAAATTTGCGATAAAGTTTATTACGGTCAAACTGGTAAAAATCTCGAACTAAGATTAAAACAACATAAATATAGAACATTAAAATGGTATAAAATACCGACAGGTTGTTAGGTAAGACACATATGCAACAGTTAGGTATCTTTATTTCGAAACGTTTCGCCTACACAGTAGGCTTCTTCAGTCGAGTACAGAAAAGTTGATAGAAGCAGAAGAGACTTGAAGACGATGTAATCAGTAATCACCTCAAAACTTTAAGGGTGATGGACTGATTACATCGTCTTCAAGTCTCTTCTGCTTCTATCAACTTTTCTGTACTCGACTGAAGAAGCCTACTGTGTAGGCGAAACGTTTCGAAATAAAGATACCTAACTGTTGCATATGTGTCTTACCTAACAACATAAATATAGCATTAGAACTGGACAAGATTCCAATGCTCTATTTATTCATGTAAGAGATTTTAACCATCCAATTGATTTTCAAAAAGTTGAGAAAGTAGTATCAAGCAAGTCCATGGTCGACAGGAATATAATTGAATCTTGTTTCATAAAAAGCAGTTTTGACAATAATATGAATATTTCCTTTGGTTTATATAAATTAGATCCATTTATAATTAATAGAATTTGGGAAGAACTTAATAATACACTGGACAAATAATAATTTTAAAAATTTTCTTGGGTAGAATAGTTTGTTGGTGGGTTGTGCAAAGGACCTGTCTAGTTGGGCCGGCGCGCGTCAGGTGTTTAACCGTTGTGGGATCTGATAGTGAGGTGTTATCCAGACCCCTTATATACCTTCCTTGGATGCTTTACTTTCATAGTTCCTTGACAATGTAAGTAGTCACGAAAGCGCTTGGAATTTCTCTATTCTTTCAGAGTGGTTGTTTTGCATATTCTGAAATCACCTGTTTACTGTGATCTTATTGCACACACACACACACACACACACACACACACACACACATATATATATATATATATATATATATATATATATATATATATATATATATGTGTGTGTGTGTGTGTGTGTGTGTGTGTGTGTGTGTGTGTGTGTGTGTGTGTGTGTGTGTGTGTGTGTGTGTGTGTGTGTGTGTATCATTTATGTAACAAATTATCTAAAATACAAAATACAATACAAATACATGAAACCGACACCACTCTCTTATGTGCTCTCAGTTTCAACGTTATCTATCTGATTCTAGGGAAAGGGCGGGAAGAATTCTTTGACCTCAGGAAGGCAGGATTAAAGATACTGATTCACATGATGCTTTCAACTTTCTCACCAGAGGTTCCTGTCCCTCCCAAAGTTCGCCTGCTTTTTGTGATGCTTCCCAGCCACTGATACCCCCTAACTAAAGGAACATGATATCCTTCCAAGGTCGAAGCTAGAAAATACCCTGAACCTTTTCCTTACAGACAAACAATATATTCAAGCCTCACTTCCAACCTTCCAAATTGCCTAGGCAGTCTTCTTTTCCTCCTACACGGTATTAAATAAACAAGTAAGGTAAATTCTACCAAAACCACCTAGGTGATTTAGCACGAGTGGGTAACCCCAACTTTACTTGAGCCATTACCGATTGGGAAACTCTTATGGTTTTAGTACCAAAACCAGCTGGAACACTGGCCTACGAACAACCTAGTTTGGTGAAAATGGTATATAATACCGACAAGTTGAATAGTAAGACATATGTGCAACACTAAAGATACCCAAGTGTTGCACATGTGTCTTACTCATCAACTCATCGGTATTGTATACCAATTTAAATCATGCCTATCTGACACAGCAACACAACGGTATCTTGGTGCAGAGGACACTTCCAAAGCTTCACTGCTTAACCACTAGTCATGAGTAAGAAGGGGTGGATTCGAGAGGGACCCGGTGAGCATGGGCCAGTAGGCTTGCTGCAGTGCTCCTCAATTCTTGCCTTCTTGTTCTGATAGTGGACTGCTACTTCTGCAACGTCGTCGAGACTTTCCACGCCTCACCTTCGGCAGTATACAAGACTCCATTCTCAACCTTCAGCTTCACGTTGTTCCAGATTATGGAGTTGAACTTTTTTCGAGGCCAAGGGACTGACCACCTCAAAAACTATTTCTCCTAGGTTGGACTGATTACAGTATTTTTACTTCACCATTACTTCAGTTGCCTCCAATTTATTCTCTTCTGCATTTGACTGAAGATGCCTACCGTGTAAGTGAAATGTTGCAATCAACAATAAAAATACTCAACTGTTGCACATGTGTCTTACTCATCAAACAACCTAACTGTTCGTGGCAGCAACATCCATCCAGTCTCTCAGCTGTGAGACTAGAGACTTCCTTCTAACAATTCCTATTTCGACACTGGAAACATTACTCGACCAATGGACCCTCCGTACTGCAGTGGTCCGTCGTCATTATTCCTTTTTCGACAGTGAATGTGAGTGCATATGTAGCAAGACGGGGCTGATCAATATTTCTGCATGATGTTACCTGCATAACACAACGAAGTCAACATCAGGAGCCTGACTGAGACTGAGAACCCCGATTTCTAGTATCCCACAATCCCGGTAATCCTGCGAACCTTACCTGATGGGATCATAATTTATCCTTGAAAGAAAGGCAGACAACTAGTGTGGAACTATACCGGCATATCCAATTTTTCCCCCGCAGAAATTACACGCTCAGAGCTATTTTCCTACCTCACCTTATTTCAAATCTCAGCCCTCCAGGATGCCTACTGTCTCCACCCTCAGAGCAGATCTCGGGTCCTTTGGTTGTGAGCCTAAGGAGCTCCAGCTGGTCTACGAGGCTTTATCAATGTCTAAGATTTTTCCCTCGAAACCCTATTTTTAGAATAGCTTGACCGACTGCTTAAAAACACGACAACTTTTTTAAGCCTGTTTATGGATGGAATAGTTAATGAAAATAGCATTTATGCCTATACTCTAAGTATCTCACTAACCTGAAGATCAGAGAAGAAATTGGCCATGTCCAACTTACCTGTTTTTGTGGCAGATGTCCTGTTACTTGCTTTCTCTACATTAAGAGTACCTAAGGAAAGAGAATTATTGGACTCTTGGTGAATGGAGGAAAACTGGTGACACCATCCTAACAGCAGCAAATAATAATAATAATAATAATAATAACAAAATTATAATAATTTATTGCAATTCATTCTATAGCAAAATTAGAAAGACACTTGATTCAAAACAAATCTTTAGTTTAGACGATATTCCGCTCTGGGTAGATCAGAATGCCAGAACTGAGAGAAGACATGTACTAGTATATAATGTCCTGTCTCTTTACTCCCTGTATGGCTTGATAAAGGACTAAAAAGAGTGAACAGTAGTCTGTAATGAAGATTTGCTCAGCGCCAAGCGTCGCTCTACCATACTTGTTAGCAATATCTACGATATAGCGTGGATACTACTCGTTGTATTCCTATATAACACACTGATGCTGCTAAACATTTGTGGAAACATTTGCATTTAAAGTTAACTAACGGTATAACACATGTTGAACACGAATATATGTAATCATCTCAATTTACGTCATTTAGGCTTCAGTATGCATTATGGGTAAACAATACATTTCAGTATTTAAAATATATATTCATCATGCAACAGCACTATACAATGAGTTGATGAGGCTCTTGCTAAACTAACCATGGTCGGACGTATACCTTAAGCGTTGTAAAATAGAGTAATTTAAAATAGGAAGCCGGAAAAAAATTCTTATATTTTCCAATCTAAAATAGAAGAGCCTACAGTCTCCAGATACGTTGTCTTAGAAGTCCATATATACCAAACACAGTTTTCCCCTTGTATATTAAATATACACTTACTTTAAGCACTAAGTGATTAAAATAAGGTATTTTTCAAGTTGCTAATACATGTGAAAAAAAAACGAAACAATTTGAATACGGCATTGTTAAAATAATAAACATTATATTATTCACTATATAACGTTCAAAAAATTCCACTTCTCTTTACCTATCACAGGTTAGTTACAGAACCCTGAATTAATACAATACTTCAAGTGATTCCAAGGCATGTGTGTCTCACAGTTAAGATTTGTAATGTGCGAATTCATTTATATGCAACGACCCTGTTTCTATCAGGAATTCGCTATATTAGGTAAAAATTCGCTGTAATGCAATGGGAAGAGGTGGCTGTGCACTTTTCGTGAGACATTGTTTGATCCATGACAAACTAAAAAAAAAACCTTTCATTGTTTACAGTAGTGTTAGCATCTCTGCTTCGTTGTTAAGACTGTCCTTGTGTGTTTGCAGTTGCAAGCTCCATTATAACTTCTCAGTGCCCTACTAAATCATGTTTTAGACATGTCCCTGACCCATAGAAGAAGCGCAAGAGAGCTTCTCAAGAAATATTTCCTGCCACGCTATGACTATCATATATTTATAAGCAATATCTCTTCGATATTCAAAAACAGGTATATTTAAAAATGTAACTATAATGATAAATTATTTACATGCCTTAGAAATTTTATATATACTACTGCCAGTTTTTATTACTTCACAATTATGTAAAACTGCTTAGAGTATTCAACATTTACATTTCTGGATCCAAATAAAGTACTGCCGTCAATAGTAAACAAAAGACACGTTACTACTACACCATAACTAATTTTTAAAGGGACGGATCGGTAAGCCAGCTGAAGGCTTTGGTCAAATAGCCAAAAGCTCCGCGTCAGGAAACACTTGTCCTGTTTCCTGACTGACGAACCTTACCTAACCTAAAAGATGCGTTGCGGAAAAAGCTTTTATTGGGACAATAAAGCTCTAGTGAAATGTTTCAATAAAGACTTATTCTGTAACATGTGTCTTTTCCTTCATCACTGACATTTCTTATATAGAGACAACACAACGCATGATATATGAGGGTCAATCAAGTGTGATGAGTAACCGAGCACAGCTACAGCTCAGTACGCTTTTCTTAACAAACGTTTAATAAAAAAAATGCCTATTGGATTTTCGAATCTTCTGCTAATAATAGATATTAGAAGCCGTTGTATTTAAAATGTATTATGTTTAAAAGATTTTTCAATTTGAGAACACAGTTTTACATTTTAGCAAACAGTTTTACATTCTAGTAAATGGTTAGGGCTTTAAATTTTAGTAAATAGCTTTCCATTTACTGAATTGCACCTTTTACATCTGGACTCTCAATGTGAAACATATATTCTTTGCCAGAATGTCCGACTGTCATTTTAATCAGACAGAGAGTATCATTATATTCAAAGAGAAGCGCTAAACCCGTAGCGCCATGGGAATGGTAAATGATCAAGTCTGATCCAAGGAAGAGAACGGGTAGCTCCAGTTCCTTGGAGCAAGTGAACTTCGCCAGGCAAGGAGGAACAAGACTCATATTTCACCGAAACTCACATATGTAACGAAAGTAGGAAGATATTAATGCTGTAATGTTATGAAATTGAATTTACACTTTTGGAAACGTACGTTCAATTACAAGGATTTATGCTTAACACTTATTTGCATAAAATTCATTCGGACTGGTTGCAAGCAGATCTTATTTATTTCGTCAGGGAAATGCAATTTTTGCATACATATTTATACTAAACAATGATTGTATTAAAATTAGTTAGCGCCAGAAAAAAAATCTGGTATGATTTATAAAAGAATATTAGTTCTAGCATGAGAATGAAGTAGGATTTGAAGATGAGCGTATATACGAATGACCAATTTTGAAGAGTATGTCACAGTACTGTACCTGGAACAAGTTCAAACTAACGCACTATGGAGAACGTCTAAAAACAGAGATACCCAGATGTTGTCGGTATTGTATACCATTCATGTACAAATATCAATGACGATTTAATGTTCCAGGACGGACAGAAATATTTAGGTGTCATTTTCTGGCAGTAGTTCACATGCGAATTTTAGTCTGAATGCCTGAACGAAATACAGGCTTGAGAATGAGTAAAAGAACATAAAACCCTAGAACAGAGGAACAATGCAAAAGACTTACTGGCCCATACTTAGAACGTCTTTCTCAAATCCAACCCTTCTAACACAGCTACCCAGGGTACTAATTTCAGCCACTCTACTTGGCAAGTTCATCTACTCGTCTACAATTATTTGCAAACCACTTTTTCATGTCCTTTCTAGATATCATCAGTAACCTTTATATTTGTATATCACTTATCTATTTCGATCACATTTCCTTTCAATATAATTCAAGAAATTGCCAGTTCAAGGCTCTTGATTTATCATCGTATGAAAGATTCCTTATATAGTGGATTAGCTTTATCGCCTTTCTCCTGCATATTTTTCAATGCAATTATATCTGGATCCCTCACTGACCTAATTAGACCAATAGCTGTCTTATACTTGGCCAGCAACTCTTCTCGCCTGCATTTCCTAACAGCATTGCCTTCAGGACCTGGGCAAATAGTGGGTTTTTTCCATCACTTGACATTATGTATCTAACCTGTCAACTATATCATCCATACAATCTCGGGTAAAAAAAAACACACCTTCTGTCTCCCTTTCTTATCCCTGATACAGAATGCTCTGTCCATCTAATCTGATAATAAGCATGTCCTCTTTAAAAAAATAAAACATTTCAGTCTCATTGTCAACAATGAGACAGGTAGGACGTCCTGAAAAGCAATAAGCAATTTCCCTTTTTCAATTCTGTTTCAGCCTTCTTCAATTTCATACTCTCGTTCTGGAAACTGCATGTCATTCATTATAACTATGATGTTTCCCTTCGTTAATGCGGTTTGCGCTCATTATTACATTTGTCCTTATCCAACAATTTCATTTTTCATTCTCCTCTTTGAAAAATAGAACCAACTCGTTTACAACACTTAACTCTGCCTCTTATAGATGGCAATGCTCGTCAGAGCTGAGCAAGCCGCCATGTTAGCAAAAGCTCCACTATAAATTCTATAACAAAGCCAAACAGCTCTAAACAGGTCCACATAACCTAGAAGTGTTTAAGATTGACTTACTTTCTTGTATGCTCGTGAGACAAAGATATTCATTTGGAAGCACTAAATCCGTGCGGCACCTGGAAAATTGGAAGCAAATAGGTCTGTCAGTTATTATTATTATTACTGTAGTTATGGCGGAGCACGAAACTGTAGTTATACAGCGCCTAAGGAGGCAATCGGGGTTGATCCAAGGAATAGGACAAATCCAATTCCCCCTACCAAGTGCCCCTCATTCACATCAGGGAAAAAGGTTCACCCACTGATTCTTTCCTTAAAGCGAAGGCTTGATCCAAGGAAGGGGAGGGAAGCTTACTCTCTTCAGATCAAAAATCCTTCACATCATCAAGGCACCCCGTACCCCCCGGAAGCGGCAATATTTAAATAATTGGTTATTTTTATGATAAGGCTAAGAACGAGAAAAAAAAATCTGCGCTCGAATCTAAGCCTGAATTTGCGCATGAGCATGCAAGTACTTGCATCATCTGAGCATCTAGTGGACACATTCACAGTGGGTTATTTAATTAAGGTGTGGATGGCGAGCTTGTCTTTGAGCAAGTGTTGGCCCACCTGCTGCTACCATCCAGCAAGTCATTAAGGCAGTGATTGGCCTGGAACTAACTGATTGAGGCGAAGCGCTGCTGTTGCTGCTGCTGGTAGCGGGTAAGGGGCAGGGATTTAGCTGGCTCTAGTGGTAATGGTGGTGATGGATGGTGGAGGCGGTGGGTAATATATGATGGATGGCTGGGAAGAAATATGGTGGTGGTGGTGGCGACGAGGAATGGTGAGGAATGGAGGTAATAGCCAGTGCTGTAGTGATGATGAATGGTGGAGATAGCAGCAATGGTGGAGATGGTCAGCATTGTGGTAGTGAATAGCACTGATAGTAGCTATGGTAGAGATGGTGAGTGTTGTGGTGCAGAATAGTATGATAATAATGTTGGAGATGGTCGATAGCAAAAATAGTAGTAGTAATGGTGGAGATGGTCAGTGCTGTGGTAGTGAATAATAATGATAGGAGGAATAATGCAATGTTAGTATTGTGGTGGTACCTCCCTGCATCACAAATTATCATATTTAGGGGAATTCACGTGTGGAAATGGAAGACAATTAGGCTTGATCCAAAGAATGATGGACAGATCCAAATCCTTCTCATTAAGAGCACCCCTACTACCCTCCCATGAAGGCATCACATTAAAACAAACCTAGTGCCCACAACGTCTCGGCCACATTTGTACAATTGGAGACAATCGATCGATATTTAGTTCAAGGTTGTAAGTGAGTTCAAGGTCCAAGGGTTTAACTATTTAAAGCCCAAGCTTCACTTTAAGTTTTATATTCAAATTCTGTTTGATTTATTCAGGTGATGACGTTCTCAGACAGCCGATGTTATACGAATGCACTAAAAATATGAAATATATTATTTATCCTCAAATTCTGTTTGATTTATTCAGGTGATGACGTTCTCAGACAGCCGATGTTATATGAATGCTCTAAAAATATGAAATAAATCATTTATCCACTCTCTTGGTTCCATTAAACGTAAATATGCATAGTTCACATTGTTTCTTACAATAAATATACATTCATATTGCCTATTATCCACGTTGCTTTCAATAAACGGGAATATGTATTACCCACAATGTTACTTCCAAAAAACACAAATGTCACAAATTATATTAAAAGAAATGTTAAACCTGTATGGGTCATACAGCGCCGCGAAATGGGGTATGCAAAGGCAGGGGTTAGAGGAGACGGGCTAGTATAGGTGCAAAATTGAAGTTACAGTTGGTCCAATGGGTCGGTTTCCGTCAAAAAAGTGAAGAGTCTGTATTAAAATTTCTACTTTTGGAGAAGAGGCTAGCTGCAGTAAGTGTATGAGTGTTATAGATGTCAGAAGTGTATGCTATATACTCTCTGATAGACAAGACACCCTATTAACGTATGGTGACTTGACAGTGATTGCAGAGAGATTCTGGGAATCTCTGAATCTCTCCATGTGGTATCGGTATATGTTCGATTCGAAAAAAGGTAAGAGTATAGTTTCCCATACCTGACATCGGTGGAAAGATGGCCAGAATCCTAATTATGGTTTGATAGAAAGCTATTTGTGATATTTTAACTTGCACCAACGTTGTTGATGGCAGTTTCAAATTTATTAAGTATTGAAAAGTTTTCCGGGTGAAGATTATTAGGTCGTGATAGCTGACAAATCAGCTGAGTCTGTATGCCCACTACCCTAAACACTGGTGTGTCCAGAGACCAGCCACAAAAATAGGATTTCTCTGTACTTGCAAGAAATACGACACACCCATTGTTATATACGAAGTAAAATGGAATGTTAAGAGTCGAATTTCTGGATAGTGAGTATTATGCTGGGGGAGTTCGAAATAACGAATGACGAGGTAGACATGACTTCAAAGTGCATGACAGCGATGAGTACTGCATAATAACTATGCTGTGAAACATGCTGGTCGACTCTAATAAATGTCCTCGGATAACTCCATCTAGAAAAACAATCGCACATCCTTCTCTGTCTAGGGATTTGGAATTGTCAGTGTACATAACTACAGCATATAAATGGGGGCGAACGCAAGTTTGTAGTAGATATGTGAACCTTCGAACATGGAAGGGGAGGAGGAAGAAGCAAACTTGAATCGTAGGAACCTCCGACGACAAATAAAAACAGAGAAAAGCAAGGTACAAGGGTGAACGTTAAGGGAAGATCAACTAAATGTCACCATAAAGCGAATACGGAGATTAGAGGACCGTAAAAATGGGAAAAGTACTTAGTGAACAGAATTGCTAACATTTGCAATTGCTCTGTACATTCAAGGATCGCGAAGCTCATGGAATCGGACAAAACAGGGGAGTTGATTTTGCAGGTTAGGGATCTAGGGATCTTTATCTCTGAACACAAGTTGTCGACTGGGAAAGATCGAATAGTTCCTAGACACAGACGTAAAACATGATGATAAATGGAATCACATATAGAAAGAACTGTGGAACAGGCTGAGGAATATAGTTGCTCAACCGAAGCAAGATTGTTAAAATGTAGAAAACGCAGTCAGCCGGAGTATTTTATTAAAAAAAAAAAGAAAAGTTCCCTTTTTAATTTTCCTGTCTTTATTTTTTTGCTTAATATAATGCTTTAGTGGAATATTAATGTCATATTTACTTTTACGTAATTTATATTGACATACTTAGATATAAAAACATAAGTTAGCTGAAATCTTTTTGATCTGCTCAATGCAATTTTGTGCGTAGTGCAATGTACAGTTCTTTACTGTACTTTCATATATCTTCTGCAATGAATACTGTAATGTACTGCTAATGCTCCCACTGTATATTATATGTCTTATTTGAACAATATTGATGTGTATCTAATTATAATTAAAACAATATTGATGTTAAGCTCTACAATTTATTTAACATGTAAGGTATGTCAGATAAAGAAAAAGTTAAGATTCAAATTGAATCTTTCACGTTGAAACTTGTTCTGACCATAACACCATACTGCATGCTCAGACATGCTACACAAGACATGATGAAATCCAGAGTGAAAGAATTCATGTTGAGACTTATTAAGTCAATGATGCATAAATACTCCGTTCAGAAGGGAACAGTTAGGTATCAACGCACGATCATGATGACATGTAAAGGCAGATATAAAGCTAAAGACTGGAAGAAGTTTGAGGAGACAAAAAATGACAAGGGAAGCGCAGACACTGTAGTGAAAAAAATAAGTTCATGAACTGAAAAACTTTGAGAACATCTGATAAAATGAAATGAATTTGCTAAAACCTATGGTATAAGTATACCCAGTAAAACATGTGTGGCAAGGACCTCTAGAAGCCTACCTTCACCAACATTCGGGTTAAAAGAAGTGCAAATTCGTTATCTGACTGCTCTGTTGAATCTAATGTCTTGCGCTTTATTACACAAAATAGACAGATTCGTGCAGAAAACTACTGAATCCAAAAATAAATTATTCGACCTGCAGTTTGCCAACGTTTTATGTCTGTAACATCTCTACCATTGATCTACTTCCGTTGTGCTGCAAAGTATTAATGTACACAATAATAATAACAACAGCACAGCACTTTTTTTTAAATACTTTATTTTTTGCTTACCTATAAAAGCATCATTAAAAGATTATGAGCTGAATTACTTCAACTCTGTATCAAAACCAGTTAAGGTGTTGAGGCACGCCGAGCTTTGAACTGAAAAATCCGGTAAAGATAGGTAAGTGGGTAGCTACCCACGACAGCCTTGCAGCGTAGTGTAGGCGAAGAAGGGTTTGTCTCTCAGCCCCCCCCCCCCAAAAAAAAAAGAAAACCTGTAAGCTGGTTCATCCGACTATACCAAAGAGGTTTTGCATAACTTCCGTGATGTTCGACTATCAAAGGCCAAGAAACTTAATTATCTCTTTCAGGGATACAAAAAGTATATAGGAGTAAAATGGGATGAGGGATAATATTGATCCTCCTCATCGTCGCCTGAGGAGGCTCCTTTGTCACACCGAAAAATATTCCTGTATCTCCGAACGTGACTTATTCGTGTATTATATATATATATATATATATATATATATATATATATATATATATATATATATATATATATATATATATATATATATATATATGCAAGGAATTCGCAAGAGCAGGCGAAATATACACAAACACTGATCTCTGGCTGAATGAGACTCGAACCTACGAACCTTGGGACAAGGTACGCAGTGCTTTACCAATCTACCCACACTGGACAATACCTTGGTGTGTAGCTAGCGCTACACGTTTGATCCAAGGCAGCCAGCTTTCAGGGAGAATGCTTACAGCTTTTCATCTCATCCTCTGCATGCATCAGCCTTACTAGAGATTTGAACAATGCAAGGAATTGTCCAGTGTGGGTAGATTGGTAAAGCACTGCGTACCTTGTCCTAAGGTTCGTAGATTCGAGTCTCCTTCAGCCAGAGATCAGTGTTTGTGTATATTTCGCCTGCTCTTGCAAATTCCTTGCATTGTTAATATCTCTAGGAAGGCTGATGCATGCAGGGGATGAGATGAAAAGCTGTAAGCCTTCTCCCTGAAAGCTGGCTGCCTTGGATCAAACGTGTAGCGCTAGCTACACGCCAAGGTATTGTCCAGTGTGGGTAGATTGGTAAAGCACTGCGTACCTTGTCCCAAGGTTCGTAGGTTCGAGTCTCCTTCAGCCAGACGTTTCCCACCGAGGCAGGGTGGCCCAAAAATAAAAACGAAAGTTTCTCTTTTTAAATTTAGTAATTTATACAGGAGAAGGGGTTACTAGCCCCTTGGTCCTGGCATTTTAGTCGCCTCTTACAACACGCACAGCTTACGGAGGAAGAATTCTGCTCCACTTCCCCATGGAGAAAAGAGGAAATAAACAAGAACAAGAACTAGTAAGAAAATATAAGAAAACCCAGAGGGATGTGTATATATATATGCTTGTACATGTATGTGTAGTGTGACCTAAGTGTAAGTAGAAGTAGCAAGACGTACCTGAAATCTTGCATGTGTATGAGACAGGAAAAAAAAGACACCAGCACTCCTACCACCATGTAAAACAATTACAGGCTTTCGTTTTACACTCACTTGGCAGGACGGTAGTACCTCCCTGGGTGGTTGCTGTCTACCAACCTACTACCTATAATATATATATATATATATATATATATATATATATATATATATATATATATATATATATATATATATATATATATATAAGCCCTAAACGCTTATAGGTAGGTTATACAACACTTGGGGGAATGGGAGTTAATCAGATTCCATTCGTTGAAGGGGAGGGAAACCTCATGGTAATAATAATAATAATAATAATAATAATAATAATAATAAATTACTTGTGACGAGAGCCACCTACACCTCTTTTAACACCATATTTAGGGATTACTTAGGAGAGAGAGAGATAGTGCCATTAGCATCTCCTCCGGGTGCAGGATATTCAGAGATTCCCAGAGAGGGAGGGAGGCCGGCCAGCTGTTACACCACCCACTACCAATAAATCCTCCCCACCTCCACTCTGGCAACACCCGGCACCAATTCAGACAAATCCTCCAGGTTGTTAAGATGGTGAATTGTATACTAAGTGGCTGGAGCAGGCAGTGGGGAGCAATACAGTGGATCTGATGATAATCCCTGCTAGCTGGCTGGCCTTTGTTTGCTGCTGCCCCTGCTAGTCTCTTCTCTATTTTGAACGTTTGGTTCATGTCTGCGTGTTTTGTGTCGCCGTTTTGAGTCGCTCTTTACTATAAGTTTTTTTCAGTTTGCTTTAATATACGCTTCCGTAGGATTATGTAACTTTAAAAAAAGAAGCGTTGAGAAACTGACGTTAATTACTAATAAAGTGAAAACAGATTGAGGGAGAGTCTGGTCTCTACCTGCAACTTGTCCAGCCTCTGCTTCTTTAAATAGTTCATTACGTATCATATTTGTTAAATTGCGGGGAGCACAGAAGCGCATATACACATACCCAATCTAGAGAAGTGCTACTGCTCTCTCATTTGAATGAGAAACGAAAGCCTGTTAAACAGTGGTACACTTGCAAAAATGCTTATTTTTTCGTTTGGTCTTTTGTGCAATTAACATGGCAAATAAAACTTATTTAACTTCTTCTTATATTGAATGCACACATTATATTTCATTGTGTTCCTTATCATTCTTATTATTACATTCATGGGAAAGCATTAAACTCGTAAGTCATACAGCATGTGGGGTACGGGAGGTGTGTGGAGTGGGGCGATATTCCAGAGCACTTCACCAGCATCAAGCCACATCCCTTAAATGGTGTTTCTTACCAGTTCTTATTCCTGTAATATGTCCTTTCCAACTTCCGTAGTTAAGCAGACTGGAATCCTTCCTATGTTTACACAATGTTCGCGGCGAAAATACTGAGATCAAGACTGGTTACTTGTTTAGGCAACTGATTATTGAAAAAAAAAAGTTAATGTTGTAGTGTCTGAATCTACGTAAAAATATTTGTGAAGTTAAAAAATAGCATTATTAATGTTATAAATGAAAGAATTCTAAAAGTCTTAGTCTAGCGATTATACAAAAAAGTAGTGGAGAATTTGCATTGGAAAAGAGATACATAATTTTAATCGGCTTTGTTTGTGATAATAAACATTAAAGAAGGAACATCAATGTTGAAAGAACAATTATACAATTATGGAAAGAAAAGAGGTATAAATGCTTAAATTAAGGAACTGTGTAGCACGGAATAAAAATGGAATGTGAGAAGTGGTTAACAGTGAGGTGTTTATGCACCTGTTGGTGAGAGAAGTGTAGAGGATAGAGATAATGGATCGTGTTAATAGAAAATCCTCATTATTTTCCATGTCTAGGTTATCAACATTGGTAAATTCATAATAGCATACAAGACAGTGAGTCCCAGATTATATATATACACAGAAGGCCCCGCTTATACAGCAGGTTAGGTTTCAGGCTACCACTGTACAGTGAACCATAGCCCTTTTTCACTCTCAAATGCAAATAAAAGCCTGTTAGCATGTTCACACTATCACATATTAAGTGAGCAATATACAGTGGCCTAAAAAAATGCATATACAGTTCACATATTTATTGGCTTAAAATATTTTTGTCCATAGCTTATAGTGAGTAGTGAATATATTTATTGTAGAAGGTCTAAATAATTGAAGAAAGATTGATTATAACTGAAAGCTGTTGTAGTAACGAAACTGTAAAGCAAAGCGCTGTAAAGCGGGGCCCTTCTGTGTGTATGTGTTTAGTTATATATATATATATATATATATATATATATATATATATATATATATATATATATATATATATATATATATATATATATATATATATATATATATGTATATATATGTATATATATATATATATATATATATATATATATATATATATATATATATATATATATATATATATATATATATATATATATATATATATATATATGCCGGGAAACCGGCAGGCCGGACTTGAGTCCTGGAGATGGGAAGTACAGTGCCTGCACTCTGAAGGAGGGGTGTTAATGTTGCAGTTTAAAAACTGTAGTGTAAAGCACCCTTCTGGCAAGACAGTGATGGAGTGAATGATGGTGAAAGTTTTTCTTTTTCGGGCCACCCTGCCTTGGTGGGGATCGGCCAGTGTGATAATAAATAATAATAAAAAAATATATGTTTGTATATATATATATATATATATATATATATATATATATATATATATATATATATATAAAACAAAGAAAGGAACCGTTTGTGGAGTTCGCGATGAGGATTACAGATATTGAAAATCGTGAAAAAACAGTAAAATATTAGAGTGGATACAACCAGAAACGCCCATGTAATATGTCAGTGTATATTAAAGCTTTGAAACACTACATTTAATAAATATGACAAATGGTGCACGTGTATGTTGTCGCACCCGTGTGCATAAATGTGTTTGAGTATGAGTATGTATGCATGTTCCTCTTTGTCTGTGTATGTATTTACGTACATGTTTGTGTCTATGCATATAATTATTTAGTTTTGGAAATGCTGAGCTCTACCCCTTGGTCCTGTCTCTTAACCGTGTATGTTATCCCACATTCAAATTCAAATGTTTATTTATTTTCAAGATTACAATGGGTGGTTTACATATTATAAAACAATAATTACAAAGAAGGCCACTAGCAACCTGAATTTCAGCACCCATATCCAACACAACAAAAAAAGTGTCCAAAACGGTTGGGATCTTCTCTAAGATACGTTTACTATGTACCACAGTCAGCCTTACTCACACTATACTATTCACTCATCTATCCCTACCTCACCTATGCCATTTGTGCATGGGGATCAACAGCAGCAACCCACCTAAAACCAATAATAACCCAACAAAGCCGCAGTAAGAATTATCACGCAATCCAATCCCAGGCAACCCCCCCTCCACTCTTCAAAGACCTAAACTTACTCACTGTTCTGAGCATCCACACTTACTACTGTGCAAACTACATTTACATAACCATAGATTCCAATATTAACCCTGAACTAAAACGCTTTCTTGATAGTTGTGACAGGACCCATAGGCACAATATCAGACACAAAAATCTCTATGACATTCCCCGTGTCCGGCTAAATTTATACGAACTTTCAATGTATATTAAAGGGTCTAAAATCTGGAACTCCCTACCTGAAAACTCTAGAACTTCTGACTCAGCCACCATTTTCAAAACTACCATCAAAAAACATCTTATCTCCCTAACATACCCCACCATCAACTAACTACATGAAAACCATCCATTCCTGCACACACACACACACACACACACACACACACACACACACACATATCCTCATTTACACCTACATTGACCCAAATGACTGTAAACATAAAATTCCAAATATAACTATTGCCTACTAAATCTCAAGCTAGTCCTAAGCTTGCCTGAGATACTCCAATATAGGAGCTTTAATGGATACTGTGTATCATGCCAGGACAAAACCATTCTCATTACTAATTTTACAAATTGTTACATTCTTAAATGTTCTGAGCTACCTCACTACTGTATATCCATTTAATCATTTGTAATTTGTAATATAGAGTAAGAATTATTATTAGTCTGCCCGAAATACCTCGGCATGCTAGTGACTTTTTTTTGTAATTATTGTTTTATAATATGTAAACCACCCATTGTAATCTTTACAGAGAAATAAACATTTGAATTTGAATGTGGGATAACATACACGGTTAAGAGGCAGGACCAAGGGGTAGAGCTCAGCATTTCCAAAACTAAATAATTATATGCATAGACCCAAGCACGTACATAGACACATACACAGAAAAAGAGGAACATACATACATACTCAAAGACACATATGCACACTGGTGCGACAACATACACTTGCACCATTTGTCATATTTATTAAATGTAGTGTTTCAAAGCTACTTTTCCCAGTCTTGAGTTAAAAAAAATGTTTCCGGATGTTCCTGTTGCTCTGGTGGGTGTCTTCCAGCCATACCCTTTTGCTCTGCTTCCTCCTCTGGACAAGAGCCTATCCTTCTCCACGCCCCGGAGTGTATTTTACATGTCGTGTTTATGTCTCCTCTTCGGTCCTGCGAAAGAAGGAAACACCGCTCTCGCGCAAGTTTCTCCTCATAGCCCATACCCTTCAACTCAGTCTGGATGCAATCTCTTGCACCCTCTCGTTTATTACTGTGTTTTAATAAATGAGTATTACACACTGCTGCTAAATGCTCAAGAATAAGTCTGTGTGGATCCGAATGGCGTACGACGGACAATACTGAAGGAACACACATTTCAGAGCAGGTAAAACAGTGTCTCCATAAAAGCATGATTTTGCGAGGTACGTCTTTACCTGCATGAACAGGAAAATAGGTTAATAAGACTGTGCAGAGTAGTGATTAATTTTTAATTCGTGTGCTCTATTTTTCGTGCAAGTTCAAATACTAGTGATTATTTGAAAGTTATGTAAATATTCATTAAGAGAAGCACTTTCAATTACCGCCACGTCCAACCCACCTATCAGTGCAACCTTATTGTTATCGCTGCCTATATATATCTGTGTACAGTTCATGTGGCCCACAGCTTGTGTATATACAGCTAAGTGAAGATATGTTTGTATTTGCTCTCGTATAATGTACTGCGTCTGATGTTAGCGGAAACGCATGAGTAGTTGTATCCATGTGCAGCAGTATACAAACCCTGTTATTATTATAATCATGGGGAAGCACTACACCCGTTGGAGTTTAACAGCGCCTGGAAAATGGGAGGTAACCAGATTTGATCCAAGAAGTGAATAGGACCAATTCCTTGAATTATGAGCAGTTCACCAGGCATTATGGTACCTCAACCAAGAAGGAAGCCTAAGTCTGTGTTAATGACAATAAGCTTGACGATATACCGAGTCTACGGCAAACCACTGCCAAGTTTTAAAACACATAGTATATCCTAATCATTTCTTTGGCTCTCGGCTAACAATACGTTTAGCAAAAATCATATAAAATAGTTACCTGTCATAAAGAACACCTTTATATATGCATTTTGCAAATAGTTATTAAATTTAACAGTTTAAAATTAATAACCTTATCTATGTTAAATTGTGCGAACTGCATTACACAAGCAAATCAAAATAATCCTAACTTTTCGAAAAAATTACAAAAGTTTAGTTAGCTATTTTAATAATGGGAGGGGAAATAAATCCTTAGGAGATTTAATTTTTTTTGTGTTAAAATTGCCGCTCAAGAAAACATCACCCCATCCCCACAACCCAAAAGAACAAAAAATAAACCTCATCTTTAAATTTCAAAGTACATGTACTCTTACGAAAATGTGGACTCCTTGTGGGCGCATGTCCCAGCGCAATACAACTCATATCACGGAACCAAGACCATGTTAAGCAACATTAAAAGCAACACATTTAAAGTACTGTACTGATTCTATACCGAAACAAAAATCACATAACAGCGAAAAAGATCGATGCTAAAGATAATTTCACTATTTTATATATACTGAAAAAAAATTAATAGTATACCAAAACTTTATTCAGTTGTATTTATGAAGACAATTCTTTGAGTTTTTCTTATGCATTATCAGAAAAAAATACCAAAAAATGATTGATAACCTAAAATATAGCGCAAACTGTTATATCCTAGCGAAAAAAAAAATGTTCACATGTAGCTTGTTTTAAGAGAGAAACCCTTTTAAATTATTACTTTCATAATTTTATTATAACAGCCCTTGTAATTATTTTTAAATACAAGGAAATATATGCTGTATATGAATATACATTAATTCTAATTTTTAATAGGGTAGACCGGTAAGACCAGTGTCAGGAAACACTTGTCCTAATTCCTGACGAAATTTACCTAACCTATACATAAAAAATATGAAAAGAATTGTAGTTTTGCTACGTAATACACAAGTAAAAATACAGAAAGATTAAATAAGAACTTACTGCCCACCGCTTACAATGGATCATTCTTCACAGCCAATTACCGGTAGCCTCGGAAATCGAACCTTTACGACTAATCAGTGGCTTCCGTATGTACATAATATGGCTTCTTACCCGATTAGCGTTGCTGGCTTCCTCAGCTCGTTCTTTAATCTCATTACCTACATTCAGAAGGTCAATGTTCACCGTTCGTATCTTTTTTACATTTTTTCTTTTAAAATTACAATGCTACTCAACTTTCGTCTACGCCCAGATACTTACTGACGGATAGGTGAACAAGGGCAGAGGGAATAGGCATATTTCCCCATAAGTCTTGCCTGAGTTAGATTCCAAGGCGGGACATGACTCATAGATTCCCTTCCATCCGCTGCCCCTATTCACTTAAGAGACAAAACAGGTAACTGAATGATAGTTGATTGTTATCGGATCGCTTCCCGTACGGAGGGGGAGGATATAATACATTAGACTGAGCAAGGCTTGAAATGTGTGTTGAGGCAGTATATATCAGCAAAGAAAGTACAGTGATACTATGAAAAAAAAATCATCTAAAGTCCTTTCATCAGTTTACGTCATTCTCAGAAAGAATAAGAAAACAAGAAAAGGAATCATACCTTCCAGGCACGAGAGAGATTAAGATATTTTATTTATGACGTAAGCTGATAAGAGGGATTAAAACATTTATATGATTTAACAAAATCAGTTGTAATATTTTAATCAATTAACTGATCATTTTTCCATAAATCAGGCCAGATATTGAACATCTGGTAATTACTATTAATATTATTTTTATTATTACTCGGTAATATTTTATTTATAGAACAAACGCCTCACCCATATGGGTCACATAGCGCAGAAGTGATCAAAGTTTTAAGGGTAGGGATTAGTTATGGTTTGCGAAGGTGTAAAATCCACATATTTCAACCCACTCTCTCAATTCTCACATGGGATCAAATCTGACTATATCATGCCAGAGGCTCTGTGTGAAGATCCATAAGGGTTTGGTGCTCACCGGGAGATGTAATAATAAACTCCAAGAAGCAAATTGTGGATTTCTCACTTACGTTCTGCAACAGATTTCGCGTTAACTTATATTGTCCTCTACACATAAAAATGACCAATTATAACGTACCACAACGGAAAAATATAAATATATAGGCGTTCACTAAAAAGTTCTGCCACGTGGACAGATAATGTGCACCCTCTGATGAGCACGGTAGACTCAACTGTCATAGTTTCATTGTTAAAGGTGCATTCAGTTTGCCATTTGGCTCTCTTTACAAAAGTGAAATGACATGTGTGGCATATTTGGGGCAATAGGTTAGTTTCTGCTACAAATACTAGAGGGAAGCTGCGTCGAAGGTAAGATTTTCGGCAAGGAGGGTAGTTAAAATGCATGAGTGTGTTAGATAAGACTGTGTTCGGATTTTTAACCCGAAGGGTTAGGCACCCAGGATAACCCAAGGAAGTCAATGAGTCATCGAGGACTATCTTATTTCCATTGGGGTCCTTCAGTCTTGTCCCCCAGGATGCAAGTCACATTAGTCGGCTAACACCCAAGTACCTACTTACTAGGTGAACGGGGACAGCAGATGTACGGAAACACGCCCTATGCTTCCACCCGGCCTGAAATCGAACCACGGACACTCAGTGTTTGAGGCGAGAGCGTTGCCTACCAGGCAAGCTCTCTGATAGAACTGTCTGTTAATATATCCTGTGTTGTTACAGCTACCCGAAAGTCTTCAGAGACACCGGGCATCTTTCCGTTTGGTACCTGAGTCAATCTGGTGTGGCCAATTCTTAAATGTGAGAACATAGTTTCGCGCGTCTGACAGCGATGGGAAGATGGTCAGGAGTAGTTTGATGGAAAAAAATTTGTTGTCCTCTAATTCAGACCAAGAACGCTGCCTGTGGTTTTGGAGTATCTAGACCAGTACTGGGAAAACAGTTAGAGACTCCCCTGTGGAAGACTGGTAGATCGTGCATAGCGGACAGAGTGGCTGAATAAGGTTTATCGTTGCCTTGAACATATGAATATTCTGGGACCCAACAAAAAGCTACTTGTCTCTGCTTGCCAGATATTACACATAACCGCTGTTCTACGATGGGATGTAAAGAGTCGCATTTCTAAATATCATGTAACGCACTTTGAAGTTTTAAAGAAAGAATGAAGAAGTGGACATGGTTGCAATGTATATGATAGCACCGATCACTGCATATAACTCTTTGGATTATTCTATCTGGAAAAAAAAGTCATGTATCCTACTCCACCTGATGATTTGCAACCATCAGTGTACACCGTCATAGCATGAGAATGTGATTAATTGTTCAAAGAAGAGTGAGAGTTTGTAGAAGATAGTGGCCTTTGGGCATTGAAAGGAAAAGGAACAAACATGAATCGTTGGCATTTCTCAAGAACTAGAAGGGGAAAACCCAAAGGAAGTGGTAAATTAGGAATATTCGAAAGTAATAAACAGGGTCGACGATTAAATGAATTAATCATACTAATGTCTTGATCATTCTGCAAGAATGAGGGTAGTACAGTACGTGCAAACTAAATAACGAAGGGAATGGGCATCGCTTCTGTACACACGCTCTCGACCGAAAAGATCGAAATAAATGGCACTGAGTTTATTAAAGAGTAGTTGGAGATGCTGAGGAATATGCTTGGTCTCCGTATCCTAGAATGATAGAATTAGAGTTGCATGAAGTCTAAGACTTAATTAATGGTTTGATAATTATCAGGTTCCAAAGTAAAACGGGCTAAAGTTTTAAGCAGATCCAGGCATGACAAGTAGCTTTTAGGGTTTATAATGTTAGACCACCGTGATGCTCGACAAAAAGAATAACTGAAAATTTAATCATGGCACATACTGGCATAGGGGAGCATTTAGGTATAAAATAGTTGGCAGGTCGAGTTACACTGCCTTGAACAGTTCGCTACATATCGACAATCCGCGCCTGTACAAGCGATGGCAAAAATCATCTACATATAAGGATGGCCAGATACGTGTGGGAAGACCCGTAGAAAGTTCACTGATAGCTATCAAGATCTTGTGATATGCATTCGACTTGCGTAAAATAGGAAAAAGCCTTTTAGTTAGTCGAAAACTGAGGCGTTTCTTTTCCTGGCAAAATCTGAAAAGCAGTAGTCTGGCATCACAGATCTAAAAAACGGGCTTAGGACTAAGTAGTGAAACGCCAGGTAGCGTCGTAAGCTTTTTCTAGTTAGAAATAGACAGCAATAACTGAACGTTTGCCCATAAAGGCGTATCGAATATGAGTCCAATGGGAATGGGGAGGTGATGGAGCGACCCATACTAAAACAAACTGATGAGGGAAGTAAGTTTCTGGTTACTAACTACCAAAGGAAGTGTTTATTAACTAGGCGTCTAAACAATTTATGAAAAGCTCTGGTAAAAGAGAAGGTTTTCGTCTTGAGGTAGATACCTGGTTTAAGAAGAAAAGGGAGGATTACTGAAGTTTCCAATAAAGGAGGAAAACACCTTCGGACAATACCTAGTAGAATACGTTTAAACGGAAGAATATTCTGTAGGACGTAAGAACGCAGTACTGCCGAAACGTGAAGGGATTGTATGGTTCATCGAGATTAGCTATTAAGTGATGTCCAACTGCTGCCTGTGCTCCTGACGAGCTAATTTACTGCACATCCTCTAGGTACATTATGGGTTATTGACTTTCGCCGTTTGTTTTAGTTGAAGAACTCAACGCAGTTCTGAATCACTTTTAATATACTAATATAAGGAAGTAATGAGTGCCGCCAACATATAACTCTTGCATAACGAAAGCCTGTACTCTCTGGGAAAGCACTAAATCCGCAAGGGTCATACAGCGCCGGGGAGGTAATCAGTTTCGATTCGAGGAAGGGAAGGAAAGCTCCAATTCTTCGGATCAAGAACCCTTCCCCATCATTAAGGCACCCCTCTCGATACTGCACGCAATGCTAATAAGCTGTCTATTAATTAATAATTTTAATAATCCCAGGCGGCTAAATGAGTTAAGTATCGTTTCTTTTTCTCCAGGATCTACTTTTATTTCACACAAATACATTATTATTATTATAATCAAAAAGAAGCGCTAAGCCACAAGGACTATACAGCGCTGCCACACAAATACAATTACTGCAGGTGGGAAAGAGGGAAGGAAGAGGAAGGTGGCCCTTGGCCTGGTGGCAAAAGCTCACGCTAAGGGTCTGGGTTCGATTCCTGGCAAGAGTAGAAACTTTGGGCGTGTTTCCTTATACCGGTTGTCTATGTTCACCCATTAGTATAAAATGGGTACCTGGGTGTTAGTCGACTGGAGTGGGTCGCATTCTAGGACAAAACTGACCTAATTTACCCGAAATGCTCTGCATAACAAGGGGCTTTCTATATAGTAGTATGTCATCGATGCCACCTAGACTTGTATACCTTGTACATGTACTTGTAGAAATAAATATATTAAAAAAGAGAAATGACAGAAGGAAGAGGTTTCTCTCCATTCACAGGATTAAGATATCGAAGTAATAGAACGTCACATTTAACGATTTGAAGTCGCACTGAGTCAGGACATTGACAAGAGACATAATACTGCCATCAAGCGAGAGCGCAAAACCCACAGGGAGGGTAGCACCAACTCTTTGAATCAAGGGAGACACAACATTAACACGAGGCAACATTCACTCCATAACATCTTATACTATTAGCGTCATACAAATACAGTACATAATGACTTACATTTTAATTATTATAGAAATCATTATAGCTGAAGTTTAGTATATATAATTAAAAAGTAGTAGTTTATCGTGAAGCATACAAGGGAGTAACTACTTCAAGCTTGATAAACACAAGTGGTGGACAGACAATAAGAAATTCTTCGAAGAGGTAATAAACCTACATTACTGTATTCATGGGGTAGCGCTACACCCGTAAGGATTGTACAGGACCTGAAGAATGGAAGGAGTGTGGGTAATAAGGTTTGAGCCAATAAAGGCGAGGACAGCTCCAGTTACATAGAACAAGAGTTCTTCACTAGCACAAAGCACCCCCTTTGAAGATTCCCTACAGAATATGACCTGCTAAAGTTAATTAAGACTGTGTGCCACATTTTAAATTATTTTTTTATAATTAGCTGCATAAAAAGCGCTACAGTTTAAAAACGGCCGTGGGCACAACTCAAAAAAAATGTAGGAACCCGACACAATGATTTTATTCACAAGAGCGCTAAACCCTGATGCGGACCCTACACAAGGTATGGCAAGTTGCCTTGTCACCCTAAAGCACTAGTGATAGCGACTTAAAATCAAAGTATTTGTGTCTACTGCAAAACAATATGTATTAGACATAATTGACCTGCATCCTCAGACTGCATGCATATAATCACATCAAATGCATTTAAAGTGTTCTGGTGCCAAAAACAAGACTAAAGAATAACCATAATTAAGTCTCAGATGGAGTTCTTGTTTTTTCTCGAATTAAAACATTTCCACTATTTACTGAAAATTAAAACTTTTGACTGACAGGTGTCTCAAAATATCCACAATTTTGAAGGAGTCAAAGTGTTTTGCACTTTCATTTACTTTCAAAATTTCCATAGCCTAATTCATAATGAACAGAATTGCAATCAGTTTTGTAGCTAATTACCTTAAATGTTTGAGCATTTTTTTTCTGAAAATAAATAGCTTTGCAAAATTAAAATTATGTAGGTTTAACACCTACAAGACAGCGCAATAACAGGAGTTACTGTAACTAGTTACATCGACAACTATCAATGATGAAAACATTATTCATATTAACCCAATTACCTCCTACTAGAAAAAACTGCAATAAACACAATATACACATTTACTATCCTTTTCCTTTCTAACAATAATAAAAAAAATGCACAAAGTATTATCCACAAAACTCACTACAAAAGCAAACTTAACAAAATAGTTACTAAATTCTCTTCTCCCTACAATAACGATAAAACGTTTCCTCTCCCCTAGCAATAATTCTACAAAAATTAGCACAGTATGTTATAGCCCTCTCTCTACCCCAGGCAATGACACACAATGCATTCACCAGCACACCATATTTTCCCTCCTAATAACAACACAGTATACGAAACACGACAACACGTTACACGATTCCATATCTATCGTTCAACCTTCCCCAAACAATAGTACCAATAGTATAATTAAACATACCATATTCATCACTCCCCTTTCCCTACAGCAGCAACGTAATTGACATTACACCACTGCCCATGCCAAATACATAACAGCAGAAAACTAAATACAATTTTATTTCAACGTTACGTCAAACACAACATGCAATCATTTAACGGAGTGAAAGCAATGCAATTACAAATGTACTGTTATTTCAATATAACACCTACAATAAAAAAATGATAGTAAAATACCAACACCATCAAAAATAAGTAATGCAAGCAACAATATTATTGTTATTAATTTAATGTGGACGCTCTAGACCAGTAGGAATCATACAGCCCCTAGGAGAATGGGAGGTAATCAAGTTTGATCCAGGTAAAGGAATGACTTAATTAACTAATACAAGCAGCACAATAAGATGTGCTACACCTGACCACAGTAACAGTCAACGCCAAGCATCTCGCTATCACAGCTACTTTCAATTACAGCTGAATTTAAAGTAGCAAATATATACGTATATATATAAATATATATATATATATATATATATATATATATATATATATATATATATATATATATATATATACGTATGCATATATATATATATTATTTTTTTTTTTATTATCACACCGGCCGATTCCCACCAAGGCAGGGTGGCCCGAAAAAGAAAAACTTTCACCATCATTCACTCCATCACTGTCTTGCCAGAAGGGTGCTTTACACTACAGTTTTTAAACTGCAACATTAACACCCCTCCTTCAGAGTGCAGGCACTGTACTTCCCATCTCCAGGACTCAAGTCCGGCCTGCCGGTTTCCCTGAATCCCTTCATAAATGTTACTTTGCTCACACTCCAACAGCACGTCAAGTATTAAAAACCATTTGTCTCCATTCACTCCTATCAAACACGCTCACGCATATATATATATATATATATATATATATATATATATATATATATATATATATATATATATATATATATAATTATATATATACATATATATATATATATTTATATATATATAATTTACTAAATACGTAGGTCATTCAGCGCAGTGATGGAGGCTCGATCCTGTCTGATAATCGCGAGACGGACACGCTACTTTTAGTGGCTGAATCTAAAGCAAGTTGCATGAAAAACAAATAACACAGAGAAAACAGCAAAAGATAAACATAAACAAATAAGCTATATTTAAAATAATTACAATACAAATAGCATTAACATGCCAACATACATTCATTCGTGTGTATGAGAGAGAGAGAGAGAGAGAGAGAGAGAGAGAGAGAGAGAGAGAGAGAGAGAGAGAGAGAGAGAGAGAGAGAGAGAGAGAGAGAGAGAGAGAGAGAGAGAGAGAGAGAGAAAGATAGAGAGAGAGACAGAGAGAAAGAGAGAAAGAGAGAGAGAGAGACAGAGAGAAAGAGAGAGAGAGAGAGAGAGAGACAGAGACAGACAGAGAAAGAGAAAGAGAGAGAGAGAAAGAGAGAAAGAGAGGAAGAGAAAGAGAGAGAGAAAGAGAAAGAGAAAGAGAGAAAGAGAAAGAGAAAGAGAGAGAGAGAGAGAGAGAGAGAGAGAGAGAGAGAGAGAGAGAGAGAGAGAGAGAGAGAGAGAGAGAGAGAGAGTTGGCATGTTAATGCTATTTGTATTTTTTATTACAATTGTTTTAAATGTAATGATGTTTAACAATTCGCAAACGGGCAAAATTATTTACAAATATTATTTCTCATTCCTCAGCAGGATTCGAACCTACGCACTCAACTTCAAACGTACCCCAAAAAGAAAGAAAAAACTTTCATCATTCAACACTCATCATCAGTCATACATAATCACTGTATTAGCAGAGGCGCTCAGATACGACACCTTTGAAGATTTTTATTATCCCTCCAAACAGCCAATATCCCAAAATCCCTTCTTTAAAGTGCTGGTATTGTACTTCCCATTTCCAGGACTCAAGTCTGGCTAACCGGTTTCCCTGAATCTCTACAAAAATATTACCCTGCTCACACTCCAGCAGCTCGTCAGGTCCCAAAATTTATTCGTCTTCATATACTCCTATCTAACAAGCTTACGCACGCTTGTTGGAAATCCAAGCCCCTGGCCCACAAAACCTCCTTTAGTCCTTCCCTCCAACCCTTTCTGGCACGACCCCTATCCCGCCTTCCTTCCCCAACAGATTTATAACCTCTCCAAGTCGTTCTACTTCGTCCCATTCTCTCTAAATGACCAAACCACCTCAACAGCCCCTCTTCTGCCCTCTAATACTTTTAGTAACTCCACACCTCCACATAATTTCCACACTATGAATTTTCTGCATAATATTTACACCACACATTGCCCTTAGACACGACATCTCCACTGCCTCCAGCCACCTTCTCGCTGCAGCATTTACAACCCATGCTTCACACTCATATAAGAGTGTTGGTATCACTGTACTCTCGTACATTCCCTTCTTTGCCTCCATGGATAACGTTCTTTGTTTCCACAGATACCTCAACGCACCACTCACCCTTTTTTTCCTTTATTATTTCTATGGTTAACCTCATCTTTCATAGACCCATCCACTGACAAGTCAACTTCCAAATATCTGAAAACATTCACTTCTTCCATACTCCCTCCCTCCAATGTAATATCCCTTTTTTCTTTATCTAAATCGTTCGATACCCTTATCACCTTAGTCTTATCTATGTTCACTTTCAACTTTCTTCCTTTACACACTCTCCCAAACTTGTGCACTAATTTTTGCAACTTTTCTTTAGAATCCCCCAAAAGCACGGTATTATCAGTAAAAAGTATCTGTTTCAACTCCCATTTGTCACTTGATTTCCCATAATTTAATCCCACCCTTCTCCCCAACACCCTAGCATTTACTTATTTTACAACCCCATCTATAAATATGTTAAACAACCATGGTGACATTATACACCCCTGTCTAAGGCCTATTTTATAGGGAAGTAATCTCCCTCTCTCTACACACCCTAACCTGAGTCTAACTATCCTCATTAAAACTTTACAGCATTTAGTAACTTACTACCTATTCCATACACTTGCAACATCTGCCACATTGCTCCCCTATCCACTCTATCATATGCCTTTTCTAAATCCATAGATGCAATGAAAATTTCTCTACCTTTATTTAGATACTGTTCACATATATGCTTCAATGTAAGCACTTGATCTACACACCCCCTACCCACTCTAAAGCATCCTTGCTCATCTGCAATCCTGCTCTCTGATTTACCTCTAATTCATTCAATAATAACCCTACCATACACTTTACCTGGTATACTCAGTAAGCTTATTCCCCTATAATTTTTACAATCTCTTTTGTCCCCCTTCCCTTTATATAAAGGAATTATACACGCTCTCTGCCAATCTCTAGGTACCTTCCCATCTTTCATACATTTATTAAACAAAAATACCAACCACTCCAACACTACATCTCCCTCTGCTTTTAACATTTCTGTCATGATCCAATCAGTTCCAGCTTCTTTAGCCCCTTTCATTCTACGTAATGCCTCACGCACCTCCCCCACATTCACACCCTGCTCTTCTTCACTCCTAAAAGATGCTATACCTCCCTGGCCAGTGCATGAAATTACTGCCTCCCTTTCTTCATCGACAAATAAGTTCCTCAAAATATTCCTTTCATCTACCCAATACCTCCAGCTTCCCATCTACTAGCTCCCCAAGTTTGTTTTTAACTGACAAATCCATTCGTTCCCTAGGCTTTCTTAACTTGTTTATCTCACTCCAATTTTTTTTATTCTCAGCAAAATTTTTTGACAAGAGCCTCTTCCACTCATCTTCTCTCCTTCTGCACTCTCTCACCACTCTCTTCACCTTTCTTTTACTTTCCATATACTCTGCCCTTTTTATATCACTTATGCTTTGTAAAAACCTCTCATAACCTACCTTTTTCTCTTTTATCGCACCCTTTACCTCATCATTCCACCAATCACTCCTCTTTCCTCCTGCATCCACCCTCCTATAACCACAAACTTCTGTCCCACATTCTAACACTGCATTTTTAAAACTATCCCATCCCTCTTCAACCCCCCTCCCCAACTACCCATATTTGCACTAGCCCATCTTTCTGCCAAAAGTTGCTTATATCACACGCTAACTTCCCTTAGTTTATAAACTTTCACCTCTCTCTTACTTACTGTTTCCATTTTCCTCTTGTCCCATCTACCTCTTACTCTAACTGTAGCTACTAGATAATAATCCGATATATCCGTTGCTCCTCTATAAACATGTGCATCCTGAAGCCTACCCATCAACCATTTTTTTATTATTATTATTCGCCGGTACTCTCCCGGCCCGGGTCTTTTCCAAGTAGTGGTGACCCGGCTTTGGCTCCCTATCTGGGGAGTATCTCGAGACCTAAGTCTCCCATGGGAGGAGGTACAAGTACCCCCTCCCCCAAACACATCCAGTCAGGCCAGCTTCACTAGCCAGAGCTGCGAGACAGGAAGGTTCGCCTTCCAGGGCAGCTATTGCAGCCAACCAGGTAGGCCATGACAACCTTAGAGGCAAGCCAGTGCAGAAAGCAATGCCAGACAGGACAGCAATGACAGCCAGAAAAGCTCGGTAAACAAAATTACAGAGCTCAAAGTCAGGCCAGCTTCGCTAGCCAGAGCTGCCAGTCAGGAATATTCCGCCAGCCAGGGCAGCTATTGCAGCCAGCCAGGCAGGCCATGACAACCTTACGAGGCAAGCCAGTGCAGAAAGCAAACATCATCAACCATTTATCCACCAGTACATAATCTAACAAACTACTTTCATTACGTGTTATATCATATCTTGTATACTTATTTATCCTCTTTTTCATAAAATATGTATAACTTATTACCAAAATCTCTTTCTACACATAGTTCAATTAAAGGGTCCCCATTTTCATTTACCCCTGGCACCCCAAATTTGCCTACTACTCCCTCTACAACCCCAACCACAAAACTCCCCACGCACCCACTCAACATTTCCCAAAATCTCTCTCCTCTACTTTTCTCTTCTCCAGGTGCATAAACACTTACTCTAACCCACTTTTCACACACAACCCTTATTTTACTCCACATAATCCTTGAATTTATACATATTCCTTCTTTTCCTGCCATAACTTATCCTTCAACATTATTGCTACTCCTTCCTCTTATTAGAAACCCCTGACCTAATCCCATTTATTTCTCCCAACTGAAATTCTCCTACCTCCATCAGCTTTCTTTCACTTAAGAGCCAGGACATCCAGCTTCTTTTCATTCAAAAAATCCACAATCACCTCTTTACGGTGAAAAGATTCTTATTCCACTTCCCCATGGACGTGAAAGGAAAAGTAATAAGAACAAGAACTATTAAGCTAAAATCAAGGAAAACTCAGATGAGTGTGTATACATAAACGTATACATGCGTTTGTAGTATGACCTAAGTGTAAACAGAAATAGCAAGATGTACCTGAAATCTTGCAGGTTTATAAGACAAAAAAAAAGACAATAGCAATCCTACCATCATGTAAAGCAAATACAGGTTTCCGATTTACACTAACTAGGCAGCAAACTTCTATAAATAGTTAATATTTGTTATTCCAAGTTATTTTGGTTATTCTAAACTGCCCTATAGTACTGTACATTTGTAATTATAATCGTGGGGGAGCTAAACCCGTAGGATTATACAGCGCATGTGGGGAGGGGGGATGGAAGGTATTCAGGCTCAAATCAGGGAACCGGAGCACACATCCAATTCCCTAGATCAAGAGCCTCACCAGCGTCACGGAACCTTCCTTGAGGGGCGTAGCCGTCACAGCTCCTGGAAATCGGGCATTTATCAAGTTTGATCCACGAGGATGGTTAGAATGTTTGATAAAGATCATATCACATATTTACAGTAGTGTTGGTGCCCTTTATAATATTTTAAGGGTGTTATGAAAACTTTCAGCAACATTTTAACTATACACGCCACACTAAAAACCTGACGAATATTCTGGAATTTAAAAAAAAAATACCTGTATATGTGGCAGAACCTATACATTAAACATCTTATTAAACTGAATTTCATCGCCATACTGCGCCGAAGACCTACACTCAATTAGTACCGAGATAAATAGTACTAAAATACCGTGACCAACGTTACTCAACAGCTGTCACTTACCAGTTTGCGAAGGATCCGTAATTAGCAGTCACGTTTCTTATTTTTCGCGCTGAACTTTCCAAAATATGTTGCTTGGCTTTAGTAGGACATCAGACGAAGCCAACTTTTACTTCTAAGTCCCAAAAACACATAAGAACATTTAAATAGGGAGCCGAGGTCACAGCACTTTACTTCCCCGTAGCAACATCCACTCGAAGTGCCCTGCCAGTGGAGGCTCATTAACTAGCCACTCCCTACTGATTGACTAGTCATCAATTATTGCAGTTACGAGAAAGAGCTGAAACCGTAGGAATTATACAGCACCTGGAGAGTCGAGAGGTAATCGATTTTGATCCAAGGAATGAAAGAGTAACTTTCAATTTCCTGGATGAAGGGTTCTTCAACTGAATCAAGAAACCCGCGAAATTTTGAAAAAATATCCACACCACAGAAACGAGTCTCAATCATCAATCATATAAGAATACCGCCAAACGTTACCACTTAAGTGTGCGTGTGTATAATGTTTATATATATGTACATGTCTGTACAAAGTAACCACAGTGCAAGAACAGTGAAATTCCAAGCGCTTTCGAGAGTTCTCACATTATCAAGGAATAGTAAAAATAATAAGATAACAGAAGGTTTATAAGTACTGTCGACCTACTATTTTTACTATACTACCTTGATAATATGGGAGATCGCGAAAGTGTTTGGAATTTCACTAATTTTTCACTGTCGCGATTTTACATATTGCCATATCACCTGTTTTCTGCGATCTTATTGCGCGCGCATATATATATATATATATATATATATATATATATATATATATATATATATATATATATATATATATATATATATATATATATATATATATATATATATATATATATATATGTCGTGCCGAATAGGCAGAACTTGCGATCTTGGCTTAAATAGCAACGCTCATCTTGCCATATAGGACAAGTGAAAATTTGTGTATGCAATAATTTCGCCAAAATCATTCTGAACCTAACGAAAAAAATATATTTCACTGTGTTTGTTTAGTATTAAATTACTGTAAGCAAATCTAAAATATATTTAGTTGGGTTAGGCTAAAATAAATTGTTCTTGTTATAATAAGGTTAGGTAAGTTTTCTAAGTTCCTTTTGGTGCAAAATTATAAATTTTTACATCAACAATAATGAAAAAAATATATCTTCAAACGTATAAGAGAAAATTTTAGAAAGGACTTAATTTTAAATAAGTTCTTGCTAATTGACCAGTTTTACATATTCGGCACGACATATATATATATATATATATATATATATATATATATATATATATATATATATATAAACTATAATTATAATCATAACTAAACGCTAAACTCAAAAGAGTCAAATAGCGCTGAATCCTATACTAGAGCTTCTGTATAAACTATTTACGGAGGTTAGCTTTTGTCACGATTACAATTATGACTCCTACCTCAGATACTTTGCTAACAGCAGCAATTCAATTTCCGAGACTGATTAAGTGGCTTTAACAAGGTTTAACCCTCTTCTTTTGGAAGCATCTTGACCCTCAAGAGTCTGACGCTCATAGTGACTATGTTATTGTTATAATCAAAGCGCTAAAGTGTATGCATATTATCTTACTAGATCATAACTTTAACCCCAGTATAAGTACTTTCTAGTCATAAAAAAAGTGCAGTTTCCCCACGAGGTGTTGAACGTATTTAACCAGTTCGGGTCGGAAATATCCAATTAAAAAATGCTAGGATGATTATATTCATGGGGAAATACAAAATCAGTAGGACGAGCGAAAAAAAAATCCTGGGGAATGTAAAGTAATCAAGTTTGACCCAAAGAAGGGAAGCGTAGTTCCAATTCCTTGTAATAAAAGCTCTTTACTGGCATCAAGGCACCCCCCCCCCCTTTGCAGATATTTATCCACAGGGTGTGGTAATCTGCAATACACAAACCGCCCATAACTTCCCCATTACTGTGTTAAGGTTACTCAATATAAGGGGAAAATAAATAAGCAAATGGAGTAACAACGCACATGAGGAAAATTAAAGAAAATGGCGTTCGTTGTTTGCGTTGCCTTACCCAAAGTGTCAAGCATATTGCTTTGTTTTTACTAAACAGATGTTGCATGCAGATAACTTACCCTAGGTACTCGTGGAGTCGTTGCAAGAGACAACAAGGACCTGTATGTGTCGTTATCAATAATTTTGAGCTACATTAAGTTCCTAACTACTGTATATTGCCGCTTGTTATATCTGGGATAGTGAGCCAGTGAAGTTATTACATTCATAGGGAGCGCTAAACCCGTAGGATCACTAGAGCCTGGGGTAACGGGAGGCAGTCAGGGTCAGTACATTATTATAATAAAGGGGAAGCGCTAAACCCGTAGGATTATACAGCGCTTGTGGGGGGATGTGGAAGGTATTCAAGTTTAATTCAGGGAACTGGAGCACAGATCCAATTCCCTAGATCAAGAACCCCTCACCAGCATCGAGGAACCTCCCTTGAGGGGCAGGGTCAGTACAGGGAAGCTCAGGTACAATTCCTTGGATCAGGAGCCCACTCACTAAAATCAAGAAACCGCCCTTAAGGGGCGAAATTGGTCATGGACAAGCGTTAAACCCCTAAGGAGCATACAGCTCCTGAGAAATGGGGATAATCAGATTTGGTCCGAGTTAAGAATATAAACATTATTATTATTATTATATTTATGGGAAAGTGCTAAACTTGTAGAAATCATACAACCCTAGGGGATGGAAGGCAATCAGGTTTGATCCAAGGAAGGGAAAGATAAGGACAATTCACTAGATCAAGAACCTTTCACTAACATCACAACGGCAACTAATATCCCAGCGCTTGAAAAATATATATATACGTAAAAAATTCCTAAACCCATATGGATCATTCAGCATTTAGGGCTCTGGCGAGGCTGGTGCTCCGTCTGTGTTAATTTCCTCTGGGGAGAAAAGCCGCTTGTATAACGCTTCCTCACTTTTGTTAATATTATCACTGTTTTTGAATATATGAATATATCCTTGTTTGTATAAATTAGATTAACTTATAATTAATAGAACTACTGTACGTCTATGATAATTATCTTTAGTGTTAAGTAGTCAGTAAGCCATTAAATTAAGTCGGCCCATAATGCCTAGGCATAAGAGGCTCTCTTTGCACTGCAACCCATTATTGTTACATAATCTCAGTGTACTACTTGCAAAGAAATAAATAAATTTGAATCTGAATTTTGAATCTGAATTCATGTATGACCACAGGGGTCAAACTGCAAGAAACACTTGTCCTTTTTCCTGACAAACCTTACCTAACAATGTTATCTAGGTCTAAGGCTTAGAGCATCTTGCAGATCAACAGCAGGATACCTGAAGACGATTTCTGGGTTCATCACTCACACGGCCTCTCAATCAACCAGACTGTTGGTGCTAGCTGCACGCAGTCCATTAGTTCATTCGTGGGGAGGAGAGCAATGAAGCATCTTATCTCTTATCTAAGAAAGCAACATTATTATAATAATTGGGAGAGCTAAATCCGTTGGATTATAGAGCGCATGTTGGGGGGGGGGAGATGGAAGGTATTCAGGCTCAATTCAGGGAACTAGAGCACAGATCCAATTCTCTAGATCAAAAGCCCCTCACCAGCGTCAAGGAACCTCCACTGAGAGGAAAGAAATCAACAGATGTGGCACCCACCCAACCTGTTATTATTATAATAAAGGGGGTGCGCTAAACCCGTAGGATTATGTAGCGCCTGTGGGGGGGGGGATGTGGAAGTTATTCAGACTTAATTCAGGGAACTGGAACACATATCCAGTTCCCTAGATCAAGAGCCCCTCACCAACGTCAAGGAACCTTTCTTGAGGGGGCCCACCCAGCCTGTAAGCCTGTCAATTAAATTACGGCGACCCCCTCTCAAACTATGATCACAAATTATACTGTACATTTGACCATATTGCTGAGGCAGGAAAGTGGATACTGGGAGGCAGTAACAGTTACTGGTGCCGAGAAGCAGCTTGCATTACCATGAGTGTAGTAGTATTGCTTCTACCAAATGTTTAAGTGTCTAAATATTACATTCACAATAACATTACTTCATTACTTTAAATTCTACTAAAGTTCTCAAACTTTGCCTGCTGTAATTAACCTGTGGTCATTATAAATTGATTAATTAACAGTTCTTTGGATGTAGTTATTACATTCATAGAGAAGCGACAAACCCGTATGGGCCTTACAGTACTTGGGTGGGGAGGGGACAATCAGGTTTGATTCAAAGAAAAGGACTGGTTCAACTCCTTGGATCAAGAGCCCCTCACCGGTATAAAGGCACCTCCTTGAGGAAAGGGTATTATGTCAAAAAAAAAAAAGCGTTAAAGGTGACTGATGGACGATAAGGTCCCCTCTCAAAATTTATATAGTTTTCAGTATTAAATATTTTCCCATAAAAGCTAAGGAGACAAAATAACCATTTTTAATGTAAATTAAATAATTGAAAAGAGGACTGATAAATTAATAAGCTTGTTAAAAAAATTCTTAGCATTATTTTCTTTTGTAAATTACAAATATGCTGCTGTTCCCTCCCCCAAAATTACTGTAATTCCTAAACAATTTTCGTGTCATTACGTATTCAAGACAAGTCAAGCACTATCTACACAGTATTCTTTAATTTTAACATTTTCTCTGGCGACTTTCAAAGAATTGTGTTGTGAACGTGAGCCCAAACTTGTATCCCGTTTTACATTGTTAAACACAGTCTATCAGGCTTATTTATAAAAAGAATATGCACTCTTTATTATATTCAAAGGGAAGAAGCATTAAACCTACAAGAGATCAAACAGCACCCGAGAACCAGGAGGTAATCAGGTTTGATTTGAGGAAGGTGAGGGGTAACTCCAAGTCTTTGAATCAAAAGCCCTTCTCCAGTTTTAAGGTTACACCACTGAAGGGAAAACGGAGAGGAGAGAGAGAGAGAGAGAAACTGAGTGTGTACTCACCTAGTTCTGGTTGCAGGGGTCGATTCACAGCTCCTGGCCCCGACTCTTCACTGGTCGCTGCTAGGTCACTCTTCCTGTTCCATGAGCTTTATCATACCTCTTCTTAAAGCTATGTATGGATCCTGCCTCCACTACATCACTTCTCAGACTATTCCACTTCCTGACAACTCTGTGACTGAAGAAATACTTCCTATCATCCCTGTGATTCATCGGAGTCCTCAACTTACAACTGTGATCCCTTGTTGCTGTGTCCCATTTCTGGAACATCCTGTCTCTATCCACCCTGTCGATTCTAAGTATTTTAGCTGTTATCGTATCCCCATCCCTCTGTCCTCCAAATTGGTGCTGCATACTCCAGTATAGGCCTAACATACATGGTGTACAGGGTCCTGAAAGATTCCTTATTGTGATGTTGGGATGCTGTTCCTAAGTTTGCTAGGCACCCATGTGCTGCAGCAGTTATTTGCTTTATTTGCATCTCAGGAGATGTTTCCAGTGTTATATTCACCCCAAGATCCTTTTCCTCGAGTGAGGTTTTTAGTTTCTGGCCCACTAGACTGTACTCCGTTTGTGGTCTTCTTTGCCTTTCCCCAATCTTCATGACTTTGCACTTGATGGGGTTGAACTCCAGGAGCCAGTTTCTGGACCAGGCCTGCAGCCTGTCCAGATCCCTTAGTTCTTCTTCCTCGTCCTCGTCCGACTGAGTTCTTCTCGTCAACTTCACATTATCTGCAAACAGGGACACTTCTGAGTCTATTCCTGTCATATCATATTCCTGTCATATCATTCACATATATGAGAAACAGCACCGGCCCTAGAACTAACCCCTGTGGAACCCTGCTCGTGATGCTCCCCCACTCTGATTTCTCCCCATTTATGCAAACTCTCTGTTGCCTATTTGTCAACCACACCCCTATCCAGGAAAAAAATTACTCCTATTCTGTGTGCCTTAATTTTCCTCAATAGTCTCTGATGTGGGACTCTATCAAAAGCCTTACACTGAAGAAGGTGACACACCAGACCAGACCAGATGTGGGACATGGTAAAGCATAATGGGAGGGGGACCCCTAGTTGAAGTGGGTAGGATTATTATTATATTAATGGGGCACTAAACCTGTAGCAGTCATACAGCGCCTGGAGGAATGGAAAGCATTCTGATTCAATTCAAGGAATTTAAGCAGAGGTCAAATTCCTTAGATCAAGAGTTGACCAACATCAAGCAACCTTCCTTGCCACCAGGTCTGTGGCCTGGTGGCAAAAGCTCTCACTTCACATGGTGAGGGTCTGGGTTTGATTACTGGCAAGGGTAGAAACACTGGGCATGTTTCCTTACACCAGATGTCTATGTTCACCCATCAGTAACAATGGGTACCTTGGTGTTAGTCGACTAGTGTGAGTTGCATTCTGAGACAAAACTGACCTAATTTTGCCAAATTTTGCAAAATTATGTCAGTTCTATGTAATAGTATGTCATTGATGTCAGTTAGGCCTGCATACCTTGTACATGTACTTGTAGAAATAAAGATATTATTATATTATTATTATTACAGTGGAACCTCAATTTTCGTTTGCCCTGGTTTTTGTCGAATTCAGTTGTCGACAACTTTTCTCATCAAAATTTTGTTCCAGTTTTCGTTCATCATCTCGGTTTTTGTCGAGTTGACAGTGGTCTGCAGTACCGAACGTGTCCGCCTGTGCCCACACAAAGCATCCAACACGTTCTGAGTCAGTCTGGCTTTGTTTCTCGTTGGTAGAAGATGGTAGTGATAGTGGTAGAGGGTGGTAGTGGTCGTGATAGTGGTAGAGGGTGGCAGTGGTTATGATAGTGATAGAGGGTGATAGTAGTTGTGGTAGAGGATGGTATTGATGATGGTAGAGATAACCCCTCCTCCCTCTCTCCTCCTCGCCATCTTCCATATGCTAACAAGAGTCTTCAATAAAGGTAAAAGTGATATTAAATGTTCATTTATCCATTTCATTAATCCTTTATATTTATTTCTCATTGTTTTCTGTATTTGAAAATATAGTTATTCTCAATAAAATGTATTTTTTGTTAATACTTTTGGGTGTCTGGAATGGATTAATTGGATTTACATTATTTCTTATGGGCAATATTGCTTCAGTTTTCATCAAATTCAGTGTTCATCAGACTTTCTGAAACGAATTAATGACAAAAACAGAGGTTCCACTGTATTATTATTGAGGGTTTTTATTATTAGTCATGAGGAAGGCTAAATCTGGGATTTTAGTGATCTTCCAGCACTTGGAAACTGGGAGATGATCAGGTTTGATTCAAGGAAGGGGATGGCAGCTCCAATTCCTTGAATATAGAACCCATCAGCATTTAGGCACCACATCCCTCAAAAGGGAAGTGGGTAGAAGCATCAGGCTTTCACAATGTCATCAAGCTCTAAGGCCCAGGGCATCTTGCAAATCAACAGCAGGTTACCTGAAGACGATTTCTGGGTTCATCACCCACATGGCCTCTTAATCAACCAGGCTGTTCATGCTAGCTGCACATAATCCATTATTTCATTCATAGGGGGAAAAGAGCACTGAACCTGCAAGGATTATACAATGCATGATGAATGGGAAGCAGTTAGGTTTGCTCAAAAGGAAAAACAAGTGCTCCTCCCTGATCCTCACCGGTAAAAAAGATATTGTTCCTGTTGGGTACAAAGTAGGTACTACAGCCTGGCTGATCAGGAACTGACTTGAGGAACTTATCAATTTATCTCTTGAAGATTGCTGGGGGTCTGTTGGTAAATCTTATGTGTGAAGAAAGGGTTTAGTAGAGTGCTTGTTCCGTTACATTTAATGAGTTGTCTCTTAGCATACTCCTTACACCCCTGGTTTTTATTGGGGCTATTTTGCACCCTCTGACAAATCTCGTCCTTTCACAGGGTTCTTTATATTATTATATTTATGGGAATGCACCAAAACCATAAAGGTCATACATTGCCTAAGGAATAGGAGGCAGTTATTTTTGCTCCAGGGGAAAGGTAGATCCAATTCTATGGATCAAGAGTCCTTCACCAGCATCAAGGTAATCCCTCTCTTCTTAAAGGTTAACTGGTCTTAGATACTGTGCTCATACCCTATGCTAACTGACATTCATGTAACACCAACTCACACTTTATATAATTCAGTGTAATATTTTATTATTATTATGGTGAAACTTTATACCCATTTGGGTCATATAGGGTCTGAAGCATGAAAGATAATCAAGTTTCATGAAAGGAAGGACAGGATAAAGAGCCATTCACTCTTTCTGACTCACATCAGAAATACTTTGCTTTCATCTTCGAAAATCCTTCTGTAAGCTGTAGTATGTTAAATCTGAAGGGAGTGTAAGATTATATGTGATATATTAGCTGCTTTGGTACAGGTACTTGACTGAGGCTTAACTCACCTTATTGCAGGTATCACCCGGCTGCCCATCCTGGAGGGGGAGATCTCTCACATTGAAATTCCACGGGGGCCAACACCTGTTGGTATCACCATAGTGGGTGGGGCTGACACTCCTCTGGTGAGTAACCTCTCTTGAATTTTTCCATTACGTATGCTTATTCTGAGTAAATTCCCTAGGATTATTTTATTGGTCCTTATTTTACATTTACACCTTCAGGGAAAATATTTTTCAAACAAATACAGTTTTTCAACCTTGATTTAGTTTTAATATTGTTCAACTCTCAGTGTAATATAATTTGACACTTATTGTAGGCAACTCTTATTTAAAAAAATGAGAGATATAATTACCTTTCTAGAGCACTAAGGAATTCTTGTATCAAGCTGAAAATTTAACAATGTGATGCCACCTTAATTCTGCATCATATTAATTTTTTTACATAATTATCTTGGTTGTTCTGGAGAATTTAATTTTTCATACAAATCACAAAATTAATTTGAATCAAGCCTTAATTATGTATGTTTTTAAAAACCCATGTGCTTTCACATCATTTTGCATAGAAGAAATTCCATGAGTTTTATGAAGATTTGTCTATTGATTCCTGTGATATGCACGTAAGACTAACACTTTTAACACTTTTTTTTGTTTTTTAACAAACCAGCCGTATCCCACCAAGGCAGAGTAGCCCAAAAAGAAAAACGAAAGTTTCTCTTTTCAAATTTAGTAATTTATACAGAAGGGGTTACTAGCCCCTTGCTGCCTTTAACACATGTATGTAGTATAAAAACTACAGATATCACATTCCTAGATTATGAAAATTAAGCTGGAAAATACAGAAAACTTACTTTTTTATAACATGTTAAAGTCAACATGGATAGATGCACAGAGGTATGTTGCACATACATGTGTATTTATGGTCTCTTGATTTTCTTAGTAAGTTACTTTATAAATATCTTGTGACTGGGCTGAGTTCCAGCTTCTGGGCCTCGATGATACAGATCTCCAGATCCTGGACCACTTGGAAGGATTAAATTATACCTCCTACATCTCTTGAAGGATTGAACTGCAGCTCCTATGCCTTTAAGGGTTTTGAGATACACCTACCAGGCCTCTTTGTTGGCACTGCAGTACAGGGGACGGTGACTGAAACACATACAGTTGATTCATGAAAATGTAAGATTTGTCTAAACTCATGAGTCAAACAAATCTGTACAACAAGGAAGAGCAGTCATCTTGCAAAAAGTAAAATGCAAAAAAGTTATTACAAAAAGTAATTACAAAAAAGCAGTCATTACAAAAAGCTTATTTAATTTTAATCATGAGGAAGCTCTAAACCAGTAGGGGTCATATAGCACCTGGGAGGCATTCAGGTTTGATTCAAGAAGGGGAGGGTAAGTCCCATTTCTTGGATCATGGGCCCCTCACTGACAATTACAAAACAGCAAAAGTATAAAAAAATAGTCATTACAGAAAGCAATGTCATTACTAAAAGAAGTCATTAAAAATAGTGAAAACAAAAAAATCATTACAGAAAGTAATTAAAACTAAAGTCGTAAGTGCGTCAGTTGTACATAATCCAAAATTCATTCCAAAACTAAAAGTCAGGGGTGAATTTGGGGCACTATTCAAAAGGTTCATTTCACAACACATTGCATATGCAAAATTAATTCCAGATCAAAACTTACAATTCAGTCACTGAGAGTATCCTTCTAGATTAAGTCCTCGATATAAAATTTAAAATTTGTTTCATGTCAGAATCTGAATATCAGTACTGTATTGTACTGTAAAGTAATTTTATATAATGTATGTAATTTACAGTACTTTCACTCACTATTTCATAGTGAAGAGATAAGGTGTAAACTACTGTGATTGATAATGTTGACTTAGAATAACTTTTTTCTGAGTCAGAGGAGCAGTAAAGTTCCATTAGCATCTACACTAAACTTAGGAGCATAGTCCGTAAGTTTGTCCTTGCTTCTACAGATATTACTCACTGTTTCTTACTCCCATATTCCTTACATATCCATACCACTGAGATGCTTAACACTGAGAACCAGACATTTTATTTTGGCACCACCACTTACTTTAGAAGCCATTGTTAATAGCATGTTACTTAATATGTTAATAAAGTCACATATAATACTCTAAATCCAGGGAAAATTGAAGACTGAATGACGAGTTTCCATGAGTGATCACAAACTATAAACTGGCATGGGTGTCCTGCAGCTCAGAAAACAATGGAAGCAGTCTTGAATGTCCGCTCTAGCCAGTACTGGACATACGATGGAATCATTGGCCTTGGTCTGATGCTTCAGAAGACAACTGAACACTATCGCTATAGACAAAATCTGGAATTACAATTTTTTTTTAATTTTTAACCTATGCTTCCAACATTTGTCTTCCCAGTTTTTCTGTCTGAAATTTGTTAATGAGAGGTTTTACTGTATGTCTAAAATTATTTAATCTTCAATTTTTTATGGGGTGGGCCAGGAAGCCAGGGAAAGGACTTTGTCATGTGATTGTAAGTTGCAGTGGAGGGACATCATATGACCCTCCACTGCAAAAGCAAGACAAATGCAGTAAGCATTTGTCTTGCTTTTTGATGATTTTTACCTAGCCTAAGCAGTGCTCCAAAGAAGGGAAGGATATCACCAATTAATTTAATAAAGAGTCCTTCAAAATGTAATAATGTACTCTGGATTTTTTAATAAGGCAATTGTTTATCTACAATGATTTTTTTCAAAAATATTGTCTCTCACAAATGACTATTTTCAACATACTTTTAAAAGACATTAATGCATTGTGCATCTGCAGCGCTGTGTGGTGGTGCAGGAGGTGTTTCCTGATGGGTTAGTGGCACAGGATGGCCGCCTGCAGCCTGGTGACCAGATCATTGAGGTGGATGGTGTGGACATGACATCTGCTACACACCAGGTGGTGTGTCAGGCACTCAGGCGCCCACAGTCAGTACTGCGCCTTGGTGTCTACAGAGAGAGGATTGAAGCATACCGTGCTGCATCACCTCAATCAACAAGTGCACCTCCACATCATCAGGGTAAAATATTTCTTTTGTCAAATATACTTTTGATCAGTGTTGATATACTATACCTGCTCTGAAACAGAATTAAAATTTACAATATAAAAAAGTTCTATAATTTACCACTTTACCTCTCATTACCCAATCCTATTTTGTATTTATGATGTATACAGTACTGTACTTGTGAATTGGCAAGCTGCAATTTGAAACAAATCATACTTTTAAAATTGTACCTTTCATACATTAGTTACCTTTTTATTGTGCATATAACAGTTAACTACTGAAGAAATTCTCTCTTTTTGTACATTTAAGAAATCCTACTAAATAATCTATGTTTAGTTCTTAAGTAGTCTTTTAGCATTAGGATTAGTTTGCCCAAAATGCACTACATACTAGTGGCTTTCTTTTGTGCCTAACAATATTTTATTACATGTAAACTACATTATGTGTCATGCATAAAAGAAATAAAAAATTGAATTTAAATTTAAAACCAAGCAGTGTAGTTTATTTTCATTAGAATCCTTCGGTTCCCTTTCCCAGGATGTGAGCCAAAAGTCACCTAAAATCTAATTAAATATTATTGTAGGTGAACAAGAACAGAAAACAAGAGACTTACTCATAAATCATGCCCTGCCCAGAACTGAACATGGTTCCTTTTGTTGTGAGCTGAATGCCCTACAATTGAGCCATGACACTTCAAGTGTCACTCCAGTTGGAATGAATTTTATATTAAGATGACTGAATAGCACCAATACACCATGCAAATTTTCAGTAAAATCGTTCAGCAACAAATTAGTATTGCTTTCCAGTACCTGGCCAACTTGGCATGTAATACTATCTCGCTTCATGACAAGAGACCTTAAGTCATCTACTATGTCAAATATACTTACAATCTTGAGGTACATAAAGCACAGCCATATTATTGTAAACACATCAAGTAGTATAGCCAATACATAATGATTTTTAATTCTAAAAATTGGCTATAAACTATTTATCAGGTGATTTACATTTACTGAAGAATATTTTACAGGCAAGTTATTTCTGAACAAATTCAGGCTAAAATATTTACACTAAATCTTCTTCCAACACACCGGCCGTATCCCACCGAGGCGGGGTGGCCCAAAAGGAAAAACCAAAGTTTCTCCTTTTACATTTAGTAATATATACAGGAGAAGGGGTTACTAGCCCCTTGCTCCCGGCATTTTAGTCGCCTCTTACAACACGCATGGCTTATGGAGGAAGAATTCTGTTCCACTTCCCCATGGAGGTAAGAAGAAATAAACATGAACAAGAACTAAAAAGAAAATAGAAGAAAACCCAGAGGGGTGTGTATATATATGCTTGTACATGTATGTGTAGTGTGACCTAAGTGTAAGTAGAAGTAGCAAGACGCACCTGAAATCTTGCATGTGTATGAGACAGAAAAAAAAAAGACACCAGCAATCCTACCATCGTGTAAAACAATTACAGGCTTCCATTTTAAACTCACTTGGCAGGATGGTAGTACCTCCCTGGGCGGTTGCTGTCTACCAACCTACTACCTAGGATTTACACTAAATATGAACAATAAATTATAAAATTATGAGAAGCAATAACATTCTTTGTAATACAGATAGAGTACTGCAATACATATTATATTTTTCTTAATGTTACTACAGTATTAGCCATATGAATATTATTCAAATAACCTGAATATAGGTAAATGAAACCTGTGATGACACTTCAGTCCAACTTGGACCGTTAACTAGTCACACATGAGTAGTTAACCAAAATGTCCATATGAATATTGTGCTCTGAGAGCACTAGAAATCAGCCTGTGCATGTGTTACTTTCAAGCCAATTTATGTAAATTATAATGAAAGGGTATAATATTTTAATTACAGTGAAAAATTGTCAAAACCTAGAATGCTCAGCAGATTGGCTGGTAACTTATAGTGTGAATGATCACCTTAATTATTGCAGAATGCTAATATACATAATTATTTTCAGGTGAAATGGTAGCAGTAACTTTGTGCAAGGAAACTAGCCGTCAGTTGGGTCTGAAGTTGGGAGGGCGACGCACTGAGCCTGGTATTTTCGTCATGGAAGTGCTTGAGGGTTCTGTGGCTGCACAGGACGGTCACCTTCACCCACACGATCGCATTTTGGCCATCAATGGTGCTGATGTGCGTTATGCCCGCCTTGACCATGCCTCTCGCCTCATACAACAGAGCCACACACATGTAAGCCTTGTGGTAAGCCGTGGGCCTGCTGTTGCCTTCGTGTCTGGTTCTGACTCGACCGCACACTCTCCTGAATACACAAGTTTCCCTTCACATCCATGGCGCAACAGCTCAGCAACTGAAAATGAATTTCAGGGTTCTGCAGACCACAGAAGTGCAAGTGACAGTGGCTGTGGTGCAATGGAATATGGACGATCTGCTTCTTGTGATTCTTTGAGTGACCACAGTCTTGTGTCATCCATGATGTCTTCACCCAGCACCCATTTGCCTTCAGAGACTGGTGGTGGAGTTGGGTCTCCCTCAAGGGGTGGCTCACCTACTACTTCCTCTCCTGGGTATTGCACATCTGACACTGATGACAATGAATCAAGTCATCATCATCATCATCATCATCACCACCACCACCACCAACCTTCAACCCACCACCATCAACACTCAACATCTATTAATCCTCAACACTACCATCACCACTTGCCAATCAATCCTACTCATGAGCCGGGCCTCTTCGAGCAGCACTCATCATCATCAGAGCACAACTTACACCATGACACCACTTCATTACATGCAACTCCACGAGGTGCTCGCTCTCCTGAAGATTCTCTTGATATCATGGCAGGACTCAAACGTTTAATGCACACAGAAAACCATCAACTCCAGCAGAAAAATGTCACCATTAAAAAGGTAAGTATGAACTACTATGTAGTTATGACAAATGCTCTTAAACACTACTGTAATTCTGTGTAGAATCATATCCAGTGCTGAAACCATTCTAAAAAACGTATACCTAAAAAAACTGTTCTAAAAAAACATTTTCTTATAAGTACTGCTACAGTTTTAACACATTAGACAATTAATAAGGTGGCACTGCCAGGCATTGAGGGGTGAGTTAGAACTTCAATATATATACAGTGGACCCCCGGTTAACGATATTTTTTCACTCCAGAAGTATGTTCAGGTGCCAGTACTGACCGAATTTGTTCCCATAAGGAATATTATGAAGTAGATTAGTCCATTTCACAGCCCCAAACATACACGTACAAACGCACTTACATAAATACACTTACATAATTGGTCGCATTCGGAGGTGATCGTTATGCGGGGGTCCACTGTATATTAAAAATATATAAATAATGTCCTGTGACCTGGTGGGTGTCCCGTGGCCTGGTAGGCAAAGCTTTCACTTCACATGCTGAGTGTCCGTGGTTCGATTCCCAGCAAGAGTGAAAATGTTCTGCTTGTTTCCTTACACCTGTTGTCCTATTCACCTAGCAAGCAAGTAGATGCCTGGGTGTCAGTCGATTGGTATGGATAGCATCCTGGGGGACAAGATTGAGGACCCCAATGGAAATAAGACAGACACGCTCTGGTACTCTGGTTTGTCCCTTAGACACACTTTCTCCTGCAGGATCCGGTTTCGGGCTGACTCTGCCTTAAAAATCACTTTGACTGGATGCTTTTTTCCTCTCGCAAACCACCCAGTTCTCCGAAAATTTGTCAGCTGGGTCATGTCGTCCTCTTCTATTGCTTTCATGATGCTTTTTTTTCCTCAGTTTTTTTTTCCTTCATGTGTGTGTGTCTATATATATGTATATGCTGAATCACCTTTCCAGAGTGTGAGGGAGAGCCTAGGCATGAGAATCGGTGGTGGTGTTAACAGTAATGAGGGCGACACACCCATCTACATTGCCAACATTAACCCCCAGGGACCTGTTGGCAGGTGCCGCAACATCAAGGTATGTGAAGCTTCAGGTTCTGGATAATGCTATCAGGGCTTAGCTTCGAGAGCTAAAAATCCACTATGGATTTGAGAGATAATAGAAGAATGAAAATGGCCATATATTTGACTTTATAGCTCTTTATACTCAACCTTGTCATTGTCAAGAGCTTATTACATATCCAAAGTTGATATATGACATTACAAGAATTTATTTGCATTTGCTTTTTCTATAGCTTGCAACATATAAGTATTTCAAAAGTATAAAAGTTTAGTATTTGTTTATGTTTGCAAATGATGCAAAGGTCTTAATGCAAAATAAGCAATGAAAATGACTAAATCCTTACAAGAAAAACTGGATAATAAGTAAAACTGGAATGACAGACTGATGGTGGAATTACATGTTGGTAAGTACCATGTCATGGAAATGGGTGAAAGCAACTACAGGCTATTTGAAGAATACATATGAAAAAGTGTCAGAGAGGAATTTATTAGTGACAAAAAATTTTTACCAGAAGACCACATAAATAATTACATACTTCTATCCTATAATGTATTTGCAAATTTTAATTATGAAACCCCTGTCAGATATATGGATGGAGAAAGGCTAAAATAAAAAAAAAATGATCACAACGTATGTATGGCTAAAATTTTAACAAGTATTATAAGGTGAAGTCTACTACTAAAAATATGGGAAAAATAAAATCCCAAACTGAACTGCAAAATGGCTCCCAAAGCAATGAAATGAGTTACCATGAAAGACTGAAAACACTAAAAATTTCCTTTTTGGCCGATGTGTCATAAAAAATATGAATGAAATAGGGAAAGCTTACGTCTTAGTGTCATCAACAGGGGTGAAAAAATGAAATTGTTATAATCATAACCATAATTTTTAAAGGGATGAACTGGTAAGCCAGCAAAAGGCCTCAGTCATATGACCAAAAAGCTCCAAATGTGGGTCATCATATGACTAAGACCCACATCAGGAAACACTTGTCCTGTTTCCTGACAAATCTTACCTAACTTAACCTAACCGGGAGAACACAAAATGATAGTCTTAAACTAAGAAAACATACTACCGTGCAAAAGTTTTCTTACACAGAGTGATAGAAGAATGGGATGAGACACAAGAAAAGTACTGTATTAAGTGCTACAAGGATTCCAGTGAAAATAAGTCACAAACTTTATTGAGGTATCTTAGGAAATATACACATACAATTGTAAAAATCTTAACTTGTGTAATATACCTGAATAAACTTACAAGAAATTTAAAAAAAAAAAAGTTGTATGACTAATTAAATTCTGAAGACTGGATGCCACATGCATAACCCAGCTCCTGTGGATAATAAAGAATAAATTGTTAACCCAGCAGCTAACTGCAAATAAGTACGTAATTACTAAATTCTCATCATTCTTTGTGAGGAAAAGGTATCAAGTAAATTCATGGAATTAATCTCCAATGCAAAGTAGACTTTTATGCCCAAAATGTGCTAAACTCAAAAAAAAATTAGCATTTTTCTAAAGACAGTGTGTTGTCATACACCACATGAAATCAAATAAAAAGAAGTCCTTTAAAAGATAGTGGTGTACATATAAATGACATAACTTTCATATGCATGTACCGTACTAAAAATGGTTAGAACACTTATAAAATGAATACAGAAACATAATTTTTTACACTGAATAATTAGTACAAGTGTTGAAAGAGATGTTAAGACTTTCAAAAGGTAGTACTCTAAATATAAATTAAATTAAACTGTCTAAACCCAGATCTTTGTCCACGTGCGTAGCACTCTGACCTTTATTTTTCTCCATTTGCAAGCATGTAAAAGAAACATACAGTGGACCCCCGCATAACGATATTAATCCGTTCCTGAGAGCTCATTGTTATGCGAAATTATCGTTATGCGAATAAATTTTCCCCATAAGAAATAATGGAAATCAAATTAATCCGTGCAAGACACCCCAAAGTATGAAAAAAATAATTTTACCACATGAAATATTAATTTTAATACACACAAACTGAAAAAGGCATGCACAGTTACATGACACTTACCTTTATTGAAGATCTGGTGATGATTGATGGGATGGGAGGAGGAGAGTGTCTTAGTGTTTAGAAGGGGAATCCCCTTCCATTAAGACTTGAGGTGTCAAGTCCTTTTCTGGGGTTACTTCCCTTCTTCTTTTAATGCCACTAGGACCAGCTTCAGAGTCACTGGACTTCTGTCGCACAACCTATCTGTCCATAGTGGCCTGTACCTCTCGTTCCTTTATGACTTTCCTAAAGTGTTTCACAACAGTGTCAGTGTAATAGTCACCAGCACGGCTTGCAATAGCTGTGTTAGGGTGATTGTCATCAAAAAAGGTTTGCACTTTAAGCCACATTCCACACATTTCCTTAATCTTTGAAGTAGGCAACTTCTTCAATTTCTCTCTCCCCTCCTCCAAAGCAGTTTCCTCAGGTCTGGCCTCTTGCTGTTGAAGTTGATCTAGCAGCTCATCAGTGGTTAGTTATTCATTGTCCTCCTCAACCAACTCTTCCACATCATCCCCACTAACCTCCAACCCCAAGGACTTTCCCAATGCCACAATGGATTCCTCAACTGGCATAGGATTCCCAAGGTTAGCCTCAAACCCTTCAAAATCCCTTTGGTCTACACATTCTGGCCACAGTTTCTTCCAAGCAGAGTTCAAGGTCCTCTTAGTCACTCCCTCCCAAGCCTTACCTATAAGGTTTACACAATTGAGGATATTAAAGTGATCTCTCCAAAACTCTCTTAGAGTCAATTGAGTTTCTGAGGTCACTACAAAGCACCTTTCAAACAGAGCTTTTGTGTACAGTTTTTTGAAGTTTGCAATAACCTGCTGGTCCATGGGCTGCAGGAGAGGAGTGGTATTAGGAGGCAAAAACTTCACCTTAATGAAGCTCATGTCCCCATAAAGTCGCTCTGCCACGTCTGTAGGATGACCAGGGGCATTGTCTAACACCAGGAGGCACTTAAGGTCTAATTTCTTTTCAGTTAGGTAATCTTTCACATTGGGGGCAAATGCTTGGTGTAACCAGTCATAGAAAAAGTCCCTCGTGACCCATGCCTTACTGTTTGCCCTCCACAGCACACACAAATTAGCCTTGAGGATATTCTTTTGCCTGAACGCTCTGGGAGTTTCTGAGTGATACACTAATAAAGGCTTCACTTTGCAATCACCACTAGCATTGGAACACATCAACAGAGTAAGCCTGTCTTTCATAGGCTTATGTCCTGGGAGTGCCTTTTCCTCCTGAGTAATGTAGGTCCTGCTTGGCATTTTCTTTCAAAACAGGCCTGTTTCATCACAATTAAACACTTGTTCAGGTTTCAGTCCTTCACTGTCTATGTACTCCTTGAATTCCTGCACATATTTTTCAGCTGCTTTGTGGTCCGAACTGGCAGCCTCACCATGCCTTATCACACTATGTATGCCACTACGCTTCTTAAATCTCTCAAACCAACCTTTACTGGCCTTAAATTCACTCACATCATCACTAGTTGCAGGCATTTTTTTAATTAAATCCTCATGCAACTTCCTAACCTTTTCACTTATGATCACTTGAGAGATGCTATCTCCTGCTATCTGTTTTTCATTTATCCATACCAATAAGAGTCTCTCAACATCTTCCATCACTTGCGATCTCTGCTTCGAAAACACAGTTGAACCTTTGGCAAGAACAGCTTCCTTGATTGCCGTTTTGTTGGACACAATAGTAGCGATGGTTGATTGGGGTTTACTATACAACCTGGCCAGCTCGGAGACACGCACTCCACTTTCATACTTAGCAATGATCTCTTTCTTCATCTCTATAGTAATTCTCACCCTTATTCCTGTAGGGTTGGCACTAGAAGCTTTCTTGGGGCCCATGGTCACTTATTTTGCAGATAAAATCACCAAAAACACTGTAATAATACGAAATGTTCCGATTGTATGCTTGGATGTTACCGCGGAGGCTGGCTGGTAAATAATGCCACCGGCGGAACATGTGAGGCTGGCTCAGGCCGCACATTAGACGCGTCTCGGACGAATAGCGCTGAGCGGGCTTTTTAGCAGTATGCGAGGCAAAATCTTAGCGATAAAATGTATCGGTATGCGGATTTAACATTATGTGATGCCAACGGTATGCAGGGGTCCACTGTATATCTATGTTCGGAGCGCTACGCACATCTACGTAGATCTACATTTGGACAGTTTAAGGGTTAATTCACAGAGGCACAGTTGGAATAATGTTTTTAATATAAACAATACAATAAAACTTGAGAGAAATTTAATACAGTACTCTTGATCAAAAGTGAGAAGGGTGTGTATTCAGGAAAATTTACGCACAAGCACTTGTTTAATAAAACAAAAACAATACCTACTCTATCACCTTAATACTTAGTTGAACAAACAACTTAGAGTTAACAAATAGAGCATGATACTTAACATACACATTTATTTAATGAAGTAATAGGAAACAAGTTCTAAAGAGTCCAATGTGGCAGATGCAGTTCTTGTGGCAGATGCAGTTCATTGTAGAGAAATGTAAGGTTCTGAAGCTCGGGAATGTCTACAACCCTAGGACTTATAAGCTAAATAATGTAGAACTTAGCCATACAGATTGCGAAAAGGACTTGGGGGTTTTGATAAGCAGCAACCTTAAACCAAGACAGCAATGCCTAAGCATACTTAATAAGGCAAACAGATTACTGGGATTTATATCAAGAAGTGTAAGCAGCAGAAGTTCAGCAGTTATATTACAGCTTTATACATCATTAGTAAGGCCTCACCTAGATTATGCAGCTCAGTTCTGGTCTCCATATTATAGAATGGACATAAATTTGTTAGAAAACATTCAGTGTAGAATGACTAAATTAATACATAGCATTAGAAATCTTCCTTATGAAGAAAGATTGAAGACCCTTAAATTACGTTCACTTGTTAGACGAAGAATGAGAGGAGACATGATCAAAGTGTATAAGTGGAAGATGGGTATTAATAAAGGGGATATTAATAAGGTCTTGAGGATCTCTCTCCAAGAGAGAACCCACAGTAATGGATTTAAATTAGATAAGTTTAGATTTAGAAAGGACATAGGAAAGTATTGGTTTGGAAATAGGGTAGTAGATGAGTGGAACAGTCTACCTAGTTGGGTTATTGAGGCTAGGACTTTGGGTAGTTTCAAATTTAGGTTGGATAAATACATGAGTGAGAGGGGTTGGATTTGAGTGGGACTTGCATATGAGTAGATAGAGTTATCAGAGCTTATTTCTTGGGTAGCATTGAAAATTGGGTTGGGCAAATGTTTTGTTAGTGGGATGGATTGTAAAGGACCTGCCTAGTATGGGCCAACAGGCCTGCTGCAGTGTTCCTCCTTTCTTATGTTCTTAAAGGTGGTGACCCTACAGATGTAAACAACTATAGGCCAATATCAAACTTACCATTGCTATCCAAAATCTTTGAGAAACTCATGCACAGGAGACTATATTCATTTATAATGGCACAAAACATACTCAACCCCTGCCAATTTGGATTCAGGAAAAATAAAACCACTAATGATGCAATTGTAAAAATGCTAGATCTGCTTTACACAGCATTGAAAAATAAGGAATATTCACTAGGAATTTTTATTGACCTAAGAAAAGCTTTTGACACAGTAGACCACGGCATCTTACTCCACAAACTTGACCATTATGGTATAAGAGGCCATGTGCTTGCGTATTTCAAATCCTACCTTACTAATAGGTATCAGTATGTCACCATTAAAGACACAGTATCATCAACACGGCCACTTGATACTGGAGTTCCGCAGGGAAGTGTCCTTGGTTCCCTGCTCTTCCTCATTTACATCAATGATCTTCCAAATGTATCCCAACACCTGAAACCCATTCTCTTTGCTGACGACACGACTTATGTCATCTCTCACCCTAATATTGCCACCCTCAACGCTGCTCAAAATATTGACTTGGATGACAGCGAATAAACTTACATTTAACACTAATGTTTGGTAGCAGAGCAGGTGTTGCGCAACTTAACATTAAGATTGACAACACTCTAATTGCCAGACATAATGAGGGCAAATTCCTAGGCCTATACCTCGACAACAACCTGAATTTCAGCACCCATATCCAACACATAACAAAAAAAGTATCCAAAACGGTTGGGATCCTCTCCAAGATATGCTACTACATGTCGTAAAATGCCTTTCTCACACATTCACTTATTTATCCATACCTCACCTATGCTATTTGTGCTTAGGGATCAACTGCAGCAACACACCTAAAGCCAATAATAACCCAACAAAAAGCCACAGTAAGAATAATCACTAAATCCCATCCCTGGCAACACCCCCCCCCCCACTCTTCATAGATCTAAACTTACTCCCTGTTCAGAACATCCACACTTACTACTGTGCAATCTACATCTACAGTGCCAAGTGGGTTTTCGATAAAACGTGGATGGGGTAAGAATACTCACATAGGCTGGTAGTACGTATAATATAACGATAAGTATGGGAAGCGCCAACAGCCGACCTGCCTCTCTCTGCTCCCTATCTTCGTCTGACTCTCAAGTGCCTACGGGTGAGGGGTGTTTGAAATCCTGCTATGGTCAGCAGCAATATGAATAATCAGTCAGTGATTCACGCAGACGGTTGGTAGTGAGTCATCTACTGGTACACTGGTTACTGGTAGCTGGTTACTAGGAACTGGTACTACTACTGAGAGCTCGGTGACGCTAATGTATGTCATCCCGACATACAACTAATACAAACTAGAGACGGCAGGTGTACGGCTTGGGCTGATTCTATACAATGTCAAAGTACACAACAATTGAACATTATAACATACACATACACAGGGATGTGTAATGTCACCATGGTTGTTTAATATATTTATAGATGGGGTTGTAAAAGAAGTAAATGCTAGGGTGTTCGGGAGAGGGGTGGGATTAAATTATGGGGAATCAAATTCAAAATGGGAATTGACACAGTTACTTTTTGCTGATGATACTGTGCTTATGGGAGATTCTAAAGAAAAATTACAAAGGTTAGTGGATGAGTTTGAGAATGTGTGTAAAGGTAGAAAGTTGAAAGTGAACATAGAAAAGAGTAAGGTGATGAGGGTATCAAATGATTTAGATAAAGAAAAATTGGATATCAAATTGGGGAAGAGGAGTATGGAAGAAGTGAATGTTTTCAGATACTTGGGAGTTGACGTGTCGGCGGATGGATTTATGAAGGATGAGGTTAATCATAGAATTGATGAGGGAAAAAAGGTGAGTGGTGCGTTGAGGTATATGTGGAGTCAAAAAACGTTATCAATGGAGGCAAAGAAGGGAATGTATGAAAGTATAGTAGTACCAACACTCTTATATGGATGTGAAGCTTGGGTGGTAAATGCAGCAGCGAGGAGACGGTTGGAGGCAGTGGAGATGTCCTGTCTAAGGGCAATGTGTGGTGTAAATATTATGCAGAAAATTCGGAGTGTGGAAATTAGGAGAAGGTGTGGAGTTAATAAAAGCATTAGTCAGAGGGCAGAAGAGGGGTTGTTGAGGTGGTTTGGTCATTTAGAGAGAATGGATCAAAGTAGAATGACATGGAAAGCATATAAATCTATAGGGGAAGGAAAGAGGGGTAGGGGTCGTCCTCGAAAGGGTTGGAAAGAGGGGGTAAAGGAGGTTTTGTGGGTGAGGGGCTTGGACTTCCAGCAAGCGTGCATGAGCATGTTAGATAGGAGTGAATGGAGACGAATGATACTTGGGACCTGACGATCTGTTGGAGTGTGAGCAGGGTAATATTTAGTGAAGGGATTCAGGGAAACCGGTTATTTTCATATAGTCGGACTTGAGTCCTGGAAATGGGAAGTACAATGCCTGCACTTTAAAGGAGGGGTTTGGGATATTGGCAGTTTGGAGGGATATGTTGTGTATCTCTATACGTATATGCTTCTAAACTGTTGTATTCTGAGCACCTCTGCAAAAGCAGTGATAATGTGTGAGTGTGGTGAAAGTGTTGAATGATGATGAAAGTATTTTCTTTTTGGGGATTTTCTTTCTTTTTTTTTGGGTCACCCTGCCTCGGTGGGAGACGGCCGACTTGTTGAAAAAAAAAAAAAAAAAAAAAGTAGAATATTGGAATGGAAGCTTACATAATTGAAACTGTAATAAAACTGTAATGCAATACAAGGTATAATATAGCACAACTCATCGAATGAAACTCAACGTTGGGATTACACAACAGAAGTGATAAAAAAAAAAATTTGATCGATCGATCTGTATTCATGTGATCTACGGATTCTGAGGAAGGAATATATACAAAGAAAGAAGTGTTTAACAGAAAGGCAGATTCGGTGCACTCAAATCTAGACTGTTAACTCTCAGAATTCGGAGAGAACGTGAACACAAAAAAAAAATTCTTGAATACTGATAAGTTGATTCTGTAATTATTCATCTATACAGGTTATTTACATTTAACCCCAACTCTGCTAGGGTGAGATTGATATATGCAGAATGAGTGTCATCTCTGGGAGGATCAAACTCTGTTGCACTGGCTAACTCATGCTGTATTTGAGGCAAATCTGAATTGGAAGTAACAAATGATACTTGAGGATTTCTCAATACCTGTCGTGTACGTAGGGAATAACGACATTCAGGTTGATCGTCTGACTGAGTATCAGAGGTAGAGAGTACAGGATCAGGAGGATTGTCAGAGTCTGTCACATTAGTCTGGGTTGGAACATCATTATCATCACATACTAACTTCATATGATCTAAATGCGATTCTTTATACTGACCAGTACTAATTTCTCTAACCTTATACTTATTACCAGTGATATGTTCAACTACTCGATAAGGACCAACAAACTTTTGATCAAGCTTAGGCATTGCAGACGTTTTGTTAAAGTTAGTCAGCATAACTCTCGAACCTACTTTGATTTTGGATGGCTTTGCTCGAGTGTTTGCGACTCTTGTAAATTCTGCTGTTGATTTATGAAGTGTTTCACGGATTCTTCTAAAAACACTTTGAGCTAAGCTGGTACGAGTTGCTATGAAATCATCAGGGTTGTAATTTGGTTTCAGATTAGAATATAGCAACTCATAAGGCAAACGTTTATCTACACCATACAATGCATAATGTGGAGTGTCACCTATAGAAACATTGTAAGCAGAATTTATAGCACACTGCACATCAGGTATAGCTTCATCCCAAGTTTCACTGTTGGGATTGATAGTGGCTCTCAAGACATCAAGTACTTTCTTATTGGTACGTTCCGCTAACCCATTGCTGGCAGGATGATGAGGAACAATGGTGGATTTAGAGATCTTGTACAAGGTACACAAATTATCAAGAATCTCATTACAGAATTCACCACCATTATCTGTTACTAGGGACTTAGGGGTGGTATGCCTGCAGATAATGCGTCCTTTAAACGCTTTAGCTACTGTCTCGGCAGTCTTATCTGCAATAGGAACTAACTCACAATATCTGGTGAAATGGTCTACCATAACACATGTATGTTTGTTGCCCTGGAGGGAACATTGGAAATTAGTTAACAAATCTAGCGCAACTCTTTCCCACGGTTCGCTAGTAGTTGGATACACTTGGATTGGATTAGGACCATTAGCATTACCTTTATGTTGCATGCAGACACTACATTTCTTAACATACTCAGAAATATCAGTTGCTATACGAGGCCAAAAGTATTTCAATCTGGCTTGTTTTACTGAACGATCCATACCAGGGTGCGCAACACCTGGTACATCGTGAACTAGCTGTAAGGCTACATTCACTAGTGACTGTGGAATTACTAACTGGTATACTCTTCTGCTAGGAGTACCCAACTCGGCTGTTCGATACAGTAATTCTTGGTTCATGACAAAGTCACTGATGGATGCTGGTGGCTTCACAGTCAGAATAAGATCTTCCTGGAGCAGGAATCGAATCACACCAGACCACATGGGATCTGTTCGTTGAGCATTCTTTACATCCTCAGCACTAAATGGAGGGTCTGCAGTTACTATACTAACATGTCGCAATAAGGCATCTGCGACTACATTTGACTTACCAGGTAAGTGTTCAAAGGTGGGATTGAACTCTTGGATAGTCAAGATCCATCTGGCTAACCTTCCAGTTGGTTGTTTGTTCTGGAATAAAGGTATCAGTGGAGCATGGTCTGTCAAGACATGAACAGAGTACTGATAAATAATGTCTCGGAAGTGCTTTAAAGACCATACTATTGCTAAAGCTTCTTGCTCAGTTACTGTATAATTACGTTCAGCCTTCGTAAGGACTCGGCTAGCAAATGCAACTGCGTTGTACTTGCCATCAGTCTTCTGAGCTAGTACGGCACCTATGCCAATAGAACTAGCATCAGTTGTCAGATAGAAGGGCTTAGAAAAATCTGGAAATTTCAAAATTGGAACAGATGTTAGCTTTTCTTTTAGAGTTTGGAATGCTCTTTCTTGACGGAAGGTCCAAACAAAAGGAGCATCTTTCTTAAGCAACTCGGTTAGAGGAGCAGCTATAGAAGAAAAATTGGCAATGAAAGATCTATAAAAACCTGCTAAGCCCACAAAGAATCTTATGGCATCAGCAGTTTTGGGAGTTGGAAAATTTAGTACTGCAGTTACTTTACTTTGGTCAGTTGTAACCCCTCTAGGAGTGACTACATGACCAAGAAACTTAATTTCTGATCTGAAAAATTGACATTTAGACAGTTTGATCTTTAAATTGGCTTCTTCAAGCTTACCAAGTACTACATCAAGTCTTTTCAAGTGTGTATCCACGTCTTTAGACATGACAATTATGTCATCTAAGTACATCATAAGTGCATTACCTATGAGACCTCTAAAGATATTAGTCATGAGCCTTGAGAACGTGATAGGGGAGGATCGTAATCCAAATGCCATACGGAGGAAGTGATAATGACCTGTAGGAGTGGAGAATGCAGTTAGCTCTTGGCTGTCCTCGTGAAGAGTGACTTGCCAAAACCCTTGCAACAAATCCAGGGTTGAAAAGACTTTGTTATCTCCAATGTTACGTAAAAGATCACCCAGTACAGGGAGTGGGAAGCGATCTGGAATAGTTTTCACATTTAACTTCCTAAAGTCAATCACTGGGCGCCAAGTACCATCCTTCTTAGGTACTAGGATCAAGGGCGCATTCCAAGGTGAATTGCTAGGTGCAATAACTCCATCATCAAGCATTTGATTGATCAATTCTTCTGCGACAGCAACTTGTGAATGAGGCATTCTGTACGCAGGTATATAGATAGGTCTAGTACCAGGTTCAAGTGGAATACGATGGGACAATAAGTTTGTTATACCCATCTTCTCACCTGGTAAGGCAATGGCTTTACGACGTTTGTTCAACAGAGTCAACAAACGCTTGACTTCATCTGGGAAGTCAGTGGGAGCTATGTCTTCCTCCTCAACCGGTGGAACAGATTGATCCAGTGAAGTGAATGAGGTCTCCCCGGTAGAAATAGCACCGACCCACTGGTCAGGTGACAACTCATCCTCTACCTGAACAGGGTAAGGATAGTGAACAAGGTCAACAAGATTGGTATTTGCTCTGAGACGAACACTGTGACCAGAAGTGTTAGCTAGGAAGAAATGGATCTTACTATCTCTTACAACATGTAAGGATGGTTCAACAAATAGACCTTTTACTTTGCAGGAATCACTGTCAACTAGGACGTTATCACCATCTGGAACACTAGGAACAACAACAGACACTCTAGTGAGGGCACTAGCCGCAACAGAAACGTCTTTCTGCAGACGGCATGTGACATCAACAAGAGATGGCATTACTAGTTGCAAGTAATCGTTTTCCAACAAGGCGTCCCCTGTGGAGAAACTACTACTTGAACTAGCAGACATTGCAGGGATAGGCTCAGCACTCAGGGTAGTCAGAGTGTCCACGGACACTTGAGGTAACTGGACACTATCTTGCAAGTCTGAAGTTGCAGGAACACAGACAGGAGTGACAGGATCATCAGTGCCTGACCGCTTGGGTACGCTACTGGAAAATGCACTGGCCTGTAAGGACTCAATTCGAATGTCGTACTCTGCGGCAGTATGGCAGATCTCGGATCCAAGCTGGTAACCCCAAAATGGTACGATCAAGTCATCAATTTGGGCATGCCATCGATAAGGGTCGAGCACAATGCGTAAGTCTCGCATGGAAGCAAATCCCAGTAGAAGGTCACCAGGGAAAGTAATCTGGTCGACAACAAGGAAGGAAGCAGTGAAGTCTCTACCTTGGATAGAGAAAGTGAGGGAAGTCCGACCTCGGACACGCAGGTGAGAACCAGCTACTCCACTAAGGGAGGACACATGAGTCGGTTCTATGAGAAGGACATGTCGTAACTGCTTATCCCTAAACAAACTAGACCTGATAATATTGACTTGCACACCAGAGTCCATGAACAAATGAACGGGCGCATTATGAACAGATGCTTGCACTATAGGGCCTGTGGTTGCATTGGAAGTTATGTGCAAACAAAAAGGTGGATTGTCATCAGAAAAGATTTGTTCCACTTCATCCCCAAAATCATCTACATCAGAGACGTGTGAAGCAACATCATTAGCAGGATTGTCATTCTCGAGACTGCTTAAGGCTTCAAAGGAATTGTGAACGGGGATGGTGTACTCATTATCACCTACTGTCACCATGGGACGGTTTGACTGGGGCGCTCAAATTTCCCCGAATTGGAAGAATGAGCCTGGTTCTGGTTATTTTGAGAACCACGATGTCTGTTTCCTCTACGGGTTCTGCAGTTGGAACGGCCACGGAAAGACCTAGAGTACTGAAGGTTGTAGAGAGCATTGCACTCAGATGTGTCATGTCCATGTATTCTATGATAAGTACAGTAGGGAAGATCTGACTGGTACTCATCATCAGTACGATGCCTCTTAGGGTAACTATCAGGACAATTAATTGCAATATGGCCACGGAAACCACAGTTGTAACAAGTCCGCTGACTATGGTTACTGAATGTACTATGAATACTACGAGGTTTATAATGACTCTGTACACTGGTCCTTGGTGATTGCTGAGATGGTTGACGACCACGATTTGTCGCTGTGGCACAAACAAGAGGTGGTGCAGACTGAGGCATAGGTGTGAAATTACTTTTGATACATGGGAAAGTACCCTGGGGGCACAAGGAACGTACATGATTTAGGGCTGTAAGGGGTTCCATCGTCACAGTTGGGGGATTAGCCTCATAAGCACACACGGAAGCAGGCGGCATTAGTTCTTTAATTGCTCCAAAAGCTGCTATTTTAGCAAACGACGCTGTGGATGGTTTATCCTCGTCAGGGACAAAAGCTGAGGACTGGACAGCATTGATAAATGATGATATAAGTTTGTCTAATCTAACAGCAAATGCACTCAACGATTCATTAGTCATGGGTGTAGCATTCACGAGTTCCCGAAGAACGGCATATGGATCAGCTGTTTTTACTGGTACAAGGAAAGAACGAATCAGTTCCTCATATTGTGACCACTTAGTAAGATTCCTGAAGTCTCGCATATCAAGGAGATCAACAACGTGAACAGCAGCAGGGGACCGATGAAGAGCTTCTTTCACAAGTCTGATAAGACTTTCCTCTGAAGGAGGACCGTTAACTAGAGCATTAACACGAGAACGAATGGCAGTAAACCATGCTTCAAGACTATGTACATGACCATTGAATAAAAGTAACGCATCAAGGGAATCACGAGTAAAACTGTAGTGTCTCAGTGTCTGGGTCGGTCTGTCAGTCAATAAGGAACTATGAGGACTGATGACAGGAGCAGCAGTAGCCTGAGAGGTCTGAGTGTCGCCATTCACTAAAGTATCACTTGAAGGTATGTGAGGCATAATGGCAAAGAAGTTGCACGAGAACAAATAAGGCAAAAATAATGAACAATAAAAATGATACAAAATGCTAAAATTAAAATAAAAGAGATGCAACTAATTCTGCAGAATAAAAAAAAAATGTCTAAGATACACTGCAAGAGGAAGGACAACTCAATGTAAAGGACTGCTGGACAAGATAAAAAATAGTACATTGAAATTTACAAGTAAAAATATTACTGGAGACTGAATTAAATGCAAAATGAGCTGTCTGTACTCTTGCTAATAAAGAAATTAACTAATAAAACTGTAAATAAATGTAAAAAGTATAAAATAAAATCACGAAATTGTATGCAAAGAGAGATAACTGGGAAATTTAAATATTTTCTAAGAATGCATAAACAAAATTAAAATATAATACAAAGACAATATCAGGAAAAATAATAAAATGAAAAACAAGACTCAAACAATAATGAACTGAGAATAATAATGCATAAAAATAACAATAAAAAAAAATAATTCACTGCAGAACAAGTGCAACAAAATAAGGTGCAGAAATAATCAATGCAGTAATAAAAGTTACACTGGGAAAATGTAGGTTAAATAATAAAATAAAAATATGAAGAAAAACTGATTGAACACTTTAACTCTTAATTGTAAATTAGACAAAACAATTTACTCAGAGTAAAGAAAACACTTTATGTTAAAAAAGAAATTGAAATTACACTAAGAGTGAATTCGTTCAAAGAAATATGAAAAATATGAATAAAAAATTAAACAAGAAACAAAACTGGAAGTGTAACACTTACAAGTGGCGGGGCACACAACACTTACAAGTGGCGGGGCACACAACACTTACAAGTGGCGAGGCACACACAATATATTCACTTATTTATTTTTTTTAGTATATTCTTACAACAAAATCTTGCTGTGACTGATACGACAAAAATTGCTGGCAAAAATAATGGTACACAAGTCTGCGAAAAGATTAGGGAATGAGACACTGCTGGCATACGAAAAAAAGGTACACATAGAAATAAATGGATAATTTGGTATACGACAAATACTGGAGAATACAATGCTGAAAGAACACAAGATAAATAAAAAATGATAAAAAAAAATTGAATTACTTCACACGGAGTGACTGACTGGTATACTACAGAATAATACTTACTACAGACAGAGAGTAGCATAAAAAAAAACACAGATAAAAAAATATGAGATGAGCAATAACGCTGAAAAATATTGCAAAAATAATGAGTCAAAGAAACACTGAGTCTACACTGAAAACACAAAGCTTAGAGTACACAAGAAATTCACTATAAATGTCTCACACACGCAAATGTCTTTAAATGCAAGAAAAATGTCTCTAAACAGAAAATTATCACTGAAGTCTGGAGTAGTAGACGGAGTGACTAGTGATGAGGGTAAGACGTCCTGTGCGGAAGAAATGCGCTTTCTAGGTGAACTCACATAACTGGCTTTATCGCTGGCGCCAGCTACAATATCTTGACCAATTATGTGAGCCAAAGCAGTACTAGGACCCGGTACAAGGGTGGAAAAAAACCACAGGTAGATGAGTGAAGAGTGGGTGAGTGGGTGAAGGGAGCGTGACTCACTTGCTCACTGGCGTGCACTGCCACTCACTACTCACGAACGTGGCTTGTAAGCCACTCTATGCCACAGGGATGGTGAAGACCACTCTTAGCATCCAACTGGCATCCAACTGGGAGCACAAAGCGATATATGAAACAATACTTCAGAGGAACTTGCATGGCTTACTTCTCTCTCTCAGCTGGGTTAGAAGCTGGGTTGGCTGACTGGCTTAACCCACGAGAATGGCTGACTGGAAGATGTGTAACGATGCACACAGCATGAAGGAGCAGGTGGATGACAGGAGACAGGCTGGATGGTAGGCTATAACGAAGGGATTATTTGGTGTTCTGGTAGCGGGGAGTAAATGATACGTCTTCGGAGGCTTCTTACTTTATTGTTAAGTCGTGGCGGGTACACAGGCTTGTGTGTTTGTGCCCATGGCCTAGGCAGGGCCATCCCACGAGAGAGAGCTGGGAGTACTTGTGTCTTCCTGCTAGGCCGCTGTGTGAGTGAGAGCGAGGCAAGGGCAGACAGGCTGGAGTGCCTACCGAGAGGCCTGTCTACAGAGGGCAGCATCTGAGTGGCGCGAAATATGAACTAAGCTGGCAGACAGCATGGGCTGTCTGTGCAGACAGTACAGGCTGTCTACATATGCTCGGCCACCTACCGCGCGTCGTCCCGACGCGACAATACTGGTGGTAAAAGAAACTCGGTCTCTCTCTCGTAGGAACAGGGCACAGAACACAAAATAAAAACATATATATATACATATGAACATGGAAAAAAAACTTCCTACAGGGAGGGAAGAAAAAAACATGTGGGGTGTGCTAAACATCGTGGTCAAAGGCAGTGAGCATCGAAGTGCATCACTGCACGCCTTCCTGCGTCTGGACAGATACTGCAACACAGGAGACATTGCTGCAGCTGAGCTGTGACGTAACAGGGTACGGTCTCCTCTGGAACGGTGAAGCAGACATCGTAGGAGTCGCTGCAGGTTTCACTCAACCTGGGGAACGACATGCTGGTGCCCTCGAGTGAGGCGTCGACAAAACTCGGCAACTGGGCAGGACTTCTGGCAAGCGACTCAGGAGGACACTTCTCGACTGGTACTGTTGCTGGGCTGTCACTGCCGGCGAGTGTGGAGCGAGTTGTGGAGCGAGTCGTGGCAGAGACGACTGGGCGAAACATCTGGGAGTCACAACATCATACACCAGACTGCAGTGAGAGAGCTAGCAGTCCAAGTGACATCATCTTTGTGCAGGCTGCTCACTGAAGCTTGTGACATGAGGCTGACACAGCGCCTGCCGACAGAGCTAACTGCGGCTTGGTGAGTATCATTCTCTCAGCAGTTAAGTTATAGCAGAGGTTAGTCTAAGCGTCCCCAGACTTGTTTCTCTACATATAACTGCATTCTGAAGGTCTGGAGGTGAAGTGAAACAAATCTCGATGGGAATCGTTGCAGGTACGATTCTGCAGAACATCACGAGCGACGAGCATAAAAGCTTTCTCTACAAGAGGGCTCGGTCACTCGGGGCTGTCTGATAGCTGTCAAACACACTGGTCACACGGGTGACTTAACACAGTGGTGCTACTCAGATCTGGCTCAGACCTCACTGGACACACGGAAACTTTAAACACACCCGCGGTACATACGGTACACTAACATGTGAGAACACTGACTGAAAGGAATTAATTAACACGACATATATCTTCTCTCAGTCTTCTCGACAATACTAAAACATCATGTGACGTCGCGAGGTGACGTCAGCAGCACTGTGACGTCAGCAGACATCTCGAGGTGACGTCAGGCAGACATCGTGACGTCATGAAGTCGGGCAGCATCGTGGGTGATGTCAATGTGATGCGGGCAGCAGACCACAGCATGAGGCCTGGGACATCTGGTGACTCACGTGGCTGGTAGATCTATGTGACATCGCCCACACCCAATGTGGCGTCGTGATCTACGTGGCATGCTGGTCTACGTAGCTTCGAGTGGCCTCGGGCACTTGGATAAACAGTTCTGGCAATGAATTCACACGGAAAACAGCAGAAAACACAGCAGAGGGAGTGGGCAGTGGTGAGCGTATGGTAGACGGGTGAGCGTGAGTAGGGCGAGCATGGGCAAGGTGAGGAACAGCCACTCCCCCTCCTCCTCCCCCACCCACAAATACGTGGAGAAGCTCACACTGGACGCAGAAATCATCACAAAACTCACCTCTGTCTTGCTGAAACAGCTGTGCTGAGCTGAACAACAACAGCAGCAACATACAAGTGACGCTGAACACGTGACTTGAGAAACAGCGTGGGACGCTGTAGCGTGGGGTCACTTACAATTCTCGGAGAATTTCGGCAAATTTCGGCTGGATCCTGCTTGTACCTGTGTCTGGATGCTCAAACGTGCAGACACGACATCAGGATAACTTGTTGAGAGACGGATGCTTCTTGTATGGGATGATGAAGTGAAGATGACTTCATACCTCTTCCTTCCTCTCTACGGGCAAACAACTGATGCGACCACCGCTTTCCACCATTTATAACTAAGGGATTATATGGTGTTCTGGTAGCGGGGAGTAACTGATACGTCTTCGGAGGCTTCTTACTTTATTGTTAAGTCGTGGTGGGTACACGGGCTTGTGTGTTTGTGCCCATGGCCCGGGCAGGGCCATCCCACGAGAGAGAGCTGGGAGTACTTGTGTCTTCCTGCTAGGCCGCTGTGTGAGTGAGAGCGAGGCAAGGGCAGACAGGCTGGCGTGCCTACCGAGAGGCCTGTCTACAGAGGGCAGCATCTGAGTGGCGCGAAATATGAACTAAGCTGGCAGACAGCATGGGCTGTCTGTGCAGACAGTACAGGCTGTCTACAAGGCTGAGGCAGGCTGACTAGCATTCACTTCCACAGTCTGGCTTATTGACTGGCTTAATTGCAAAATCCGGGTCAACCCCTCGGAGATTGAAGCAATTAGCACACGAACTAAGCCAGGAAGCTTGAAAAGCGGCTGCAACTGGCTTGCAGGCTGGAGTACACAGGGGTGGAGGTGAGTGAGGGTAAGCGGCTAGCTGGAGGTGGCACGGTTCACCTCTGACCTGCCGGCAACCCACAAACAGTCTTCTAACATCTGAAATACCCTTAAATCCATGCCCACACCGCTGTCACCATTTGTCAAGTGGGTTTTCGATAAAACGTGGATGGGGTAAGAATACTCACGTAGGCTGGTAGTACGTATAATATAACGGAAAGTATGGGAAGCGCCAACAGCCGACCTGCCTCTCTCTGCTCCCTATCTTCGACTGACTCTCAAGTGCCTATGGGTGAGGGGTGTTTGAAATCCTGCTATGGTCAGCAGCAATATGAATAATCAGTCAGTGATTCACGCAGACGGTTGGTAGTGAGTCATCTACTAGTACACTGGTTACTGGTAACTGGTTACTAGGAACTGGTACTACTACTGAGAACAGGACCTTAAATTCCAATATTAACCTTGGCCTAAAATGCTTTCTTGATAGCTATGACAGGACCCACAGGCATAACACCAGACACAAACATCTCTATGACATTCCCCGTGTCCAACTAAACCTTTACAAAAATTCAATGTATGTCAAAGGCCCTAAAATCTGGAACACCCTACCTGAAAACTCTGGAACTGCAGACACATTCATCACCTTCAAAACTACCGTTAGAAAACATCTTATCTCCCTGATACACCCCGTCAACTAACTACATGAAAACCACCTGGTGGTTCACAATTACACTCACTCACTCACTCACCCATTTGACTATAAACACAGAAATACGAATCTTAATCTTAAAATAATGAATCCTAACTAGTCATAAGTTTGCCTGTGATACTCCAATATAGAAACTATGTATTGTGCCAAAACAAAAGCATTCACATTGCTAAACTCACAAACTATAATTTAGTCACTTAGCCATAAGTGACACCTAGCCATGCTAGGTGTCCTAGTGGCCCCCTCTGTAATTAGTGTTTTATAACATGTAAACCACACAATATCCAAAATCTGTAAACCCCACATTGTAATCCTTATAGAGAATAAACTTGATTGATTGATTAATTGAAATAAACTGTTCTGTATAACAGATTTTCTTTTCTGGAGGTGGGAAGTACAGTACAATGATTGCACTCTGATAAATTGGTATTAATGTAATAGTCTGAATGATCATCTGAATTGTGATGCCCACACACTTCTGGAAAGACAGCTGTTGAATGAGTAATGGTGGATATGTTTTCTTCCATTGGTCATCTCACTTTCGTAACAAATGGATGCCTTAGGGAGAAACGTTCATCACAACAATATGGTAAAAGACCTAAAATGCAGTTCTCTGCATGCCATAACATAATTACAATAGACCGCCCTTTAACATAGTAGTTACGTTCCTGAAAACGCCGTGTTAGTTAAAACCATGTTAGACAAACTGAAGAACTTATGGGAAAAATAGGGTTACATTCCTGGGTGCCCCCAAAAAGCCAAACAACTTTTTTTAAACATCCAGATCTTACAAAAATAGAAGTGAATATGTAATTGTAGTTCATTGTCATAATGTATAATGTTGTTTTTACTGCTTAAGATTACAAATGCAACAGAAATAATAGTATTTCTTACCTTAAATTGTGGGTGCTGGTGTTTGTGGATGATTGTGGAGAGTGTAGAGTTATGCTGTGGCCCTACTGGGCTGAGGTGGATGGCAGAGGTTCTGGTACTGAAGTCGATGGTTGTACTGGAGTATGCATAAATTCTGTAATGGATTTCTGCTCTATTTTACCCAGCAGTACAATTTACTACTGATGGTAAGGCATCAGCTGCTCTAGACACCATTTCAGGGTCCTCTTCAGTGAAAAAGTCTCACTTGTCAGTCAGTAAATCAGTCACATCAGTCAGTCAGTTAGTCAAGTAAGTCAGTAAATCAGTCAAGTCAGTTAGTCAGTAAATCAGTCACATCAGTCAGTCAGTTAGTCAAGTCAAGTCAGTAAGTAAGTCATCATACAAACTCATATTTTCCTCATTCTTTTTGTGCACAAAGTGATGCTTCATTACAGCCACAGGCTATCTCTTGTCTAATATCTCTGTTTTCTTTGTTAATCTAAGACTTAAATGCTTATATCTTTTCTTGCCACTTTCAGCAACACTGGTATGCCTACTGGGTGCCATGATTGCTTGGCAGATACAAGATATGGTAATTAAAAGATCTAAGCTCGATCCACAAACAAAAATAAACACAGCTAGCTCTTAGCAGAGAATGGTCCTACACACATATGAACCAAAGGCTGGGACAAGTGTGGTGGGGGTGATGAGGGGTTGTGGAGGGTGGTGGAGGTGGCAGAGGGTGGTGGAGGGTGGCAGGAGGATGGCGGTAGGTCTCCCCCATTGACTCAGTGGTCTAACCCACAGCCAGAAGTATCCAGCCGGTGATGCTCCAAATTTTTTCCCCTCCCGCAAACTGAACCGTGTTAAGTTAATTTTACAAAGTGTCATACAAAAATATGCTGCAATTCTTCAATAGTGCTATAACCAAAATGTGCCAAACAAAACCGTGTTAAATGACGGTCTACTGTATCATAAGTACATAAGAATAAACACTGCAGTAGGCCTATTAGCTTATGCTAGGCAGGTCCAACTCACACTTACTCATATACCCCTCCAACTTTTATTTAAAGCTATCCAAAGTTTTTGCCCTGACAGATGAATTAGGCATAATGGCTCCGTCAAATGTCCCCCACACTCCCCTGATATCATGTCTGTAGACGTTTTTCTCATGTAGGATTGTAAAGGATTATGTTTTCCACATACCAATAACTGATATTAACCCTCTCAGGGTCCAGAGGCCAAATTTCAAAGTGTGCACCAGTGTCCAAGAATTTTCAAAAAATTATTTTGTTACTTTTTCTTATGAAATGGTAGAGAATCTTTTTCTGACGGTAATAAAACAAAAAATATGAAATTTGATGGAAAACTGACGAAATTATGCTCTCGTGAATTTTGATGTGTCAGCGATATTTACTCATCGGCTGTTTTGCTGACTTTGACTCCCATTTTAGGCCAATTACATTGTTCCAGTTGACCAAATTCTTAGCTATTTTACTAGTATTACTTCTACTCTATCGATTGAGCACAAGAATTCACCAAGTCAACTGTTTCAACTACAAAATAGTGATCGGAAATTGGTAATTTGGCCAATTTAATGCAAAGTTCAAAATAGGGTCCAGAATAAACAATGCAGGCATTCCTGGCACTAAACTAACACTTCCTCTGTTCATTAGTTATGTTTTCAGGCTTTCCTAATGAATTCCATTTTGATTTTTTATTCACATAATGAATTTTTATTCAAACCAAAAAATAGAAGATTTACTGTTATGCAATATTGTAATAATTGTATAAATAATATCATCACATTTGTGAACGTATATTAGACCCACAAGCAGGCGTGTATTAGACGTGTGAGGTCATTTGTTTACTCTTGAACATCGGCAAAAATTTAACAATTCTGCTACTTTGAGCTCAGATTCAAGCTATTTTTAGCACTAAAACCAATCAAAATCATCTCTATTTCTGTAATATATCTTCCATTCTATCAAATGAGACCAAGAAATCGCAAATACAACTATAAAAAACATACGAAAAGACACTGCAAATTCTCTGTTTTAATCAAAAATTATGGTCTCGGTTTTTTCTCATTATACACTATGTGTTGCAGGATTTGTTTTATGTGGTGCACACATACCATACAGATGTATTCTCTCATATTTAGGCCAAAATTTACCGCTCACAGCTTATCAGAGTGAGCTGAGCTCATGATGTAGATCTACGGTTTGGACCCTCAACATAAAGCCGTAGATCTACGGCATGGACCCTCAAAGGGTTAAAGAACTTTGTGCTAGAATAAATGACATTGAAAAAGCCACACTGAATATATTGGCCTGTATGTGGAATGAATGGGATTATTATTATTATATTTAGGAGGAGAGCACTAAACTCATAGGAGTCATACAGCACCTGGGTAAGGGAGACATTCAGGTTCAATCAAAGGAGAACAGGTCCAAAGGAATGAACTGGATTAGATGTATTACAGTTCATTATGAGTGCAAATGGTGAGTTTGCATAGATTAGACAATAGGGAAGTTGCATAAAAACTAATAGTTCAGCTATCATATGCATTAAGCTTCATTTTCATATCTGTTACTGATTTATTAAAAAAAAATCAGAAAAGGACTCTGTGGACACTAAGTATTAATGCTAACATTTTCATTACTGACAGCAATTAATGTGTAGTAAAACAAGATAATCTTGATTTAAGAATATTAAAGTAGAGCCCTAGAGAAGGCCTCCTGTCCTATTGGTGTCTTAAGAAACAGTTTTTGATACATGCTAAAGTTTTTTTACACACTAACTTGGCTATTATTAGTCAAGCAATTAGTGGCTTGAAATGAAAAACAAGAATGTGCAGAAAGATAGCAGTACATATATCACTGTAAACACATTTTTTTTCTTACCACATATGGATATTTTGCTTAATCCATCTATGATATTTTTTCAAAATTATATAATAAACACGCTACGTAACATATAAACACATAAATTAACATAAATATGAGATGTTTTTCCAGTCGGCTTGACGAAGTGAACAAAAACCATTCGTGTCCAGGCTGGTATCAACAACAACATCTGGTTTATTTACAAAACTTATGAACATGGGGGTTACATACCTACCACACTTTGATACCTACCTGCCTTACTATTCACCTTGCACCCTATATTAGGACCATTAAGACTACAAATATTTTAAGGTAAGTAATGAGCATACTGTATATGCATTTTATCGCTCTAGGGTACTTTAAATGCCTAGTATATAATGTAATGTTCACTCGAGAAACAAAGCCAGACTGATTCATGATGCCTGCAAGGAAGGGGGGGCAGGTGGACAAGTTTGGTACGTGGTTCGTAACACGGGGCATGTTCAATACTCCTGACAAAATTGGTGCAATAAAAGCAATTGAAACTCGAAGCATTTGATAGTCGTTGCATTTGAAACTCGGGTTTCCACTGTATTATGTCACTGATGTCGACTAGGCCTGTATACACTGTACATGTACTTGTAGAAATAAAGATACAGAGGTACCTTGACTTACAAGTGCCCCAATTTATGAGTTTTCCAAGTTATGAGCCGTCGCTCGGTCGATTTTTTGCTTTAAGCTGCGAGCCAAAATCCGAGTTACGAGCGAGCTTCAGATACGCCACAACTCACAGGAGATACCGAGGAAATATCAAAAACCTCAATAATAACCAATGTGTAACATTCTTTCAATTTTGATACCACTGGTAATGTCATCCTACCAGAGTGTTCTATAATGTATGCCCTAAGTAAAGAGAAACAATTCTGGAACATGCGTAATACGTACATGTTCCACAGGCCGGCTGGTTGGTTGGTTGATTTGTTTTGGCTGTCTCTATCTCCTTCTGTCTGTGTCTCTATCTCTGTCTATCTGTGTCCATCTCTGTCTCTGTCTCTATCTGTCTCTATCTCACAGGTACACATAAATAGTTATACATAGTGTAAATTACCTATAATAACCCAAAAAATCCAGACAACGTACTATACTATGCTTGTAGATATAAGGCATAATAAGCATGACTGGCAAGTAATACACATTTTCACTTGTTCAGGAATCAGACATGACGACTCTGCATCGTGTGTAATACCTGTTGGTTCATGAGCGACTCTCTCTCTGAGACAGAGAGACAAGTAGAGAGACAGGAAGACAGGAAGACAGAAACACAGGCAGACAGAAAGACAGATAAGCAGAGACAGAGATAAACATAGACAGAGCTAGACAGACAGATAGACAAATAGACAGATGGAAACAGACAGACAGACATGTTTATGTGTAACAGTGAAAAATAAAGCCAAGGCAGTGCATAATCATCAAATGTCACTCCATTGCTGTACAGTCAGCAGCGGAGTGACACTCATCTTGCACCGTGCTTCAAGGAGTTTCATGTATACTCCAGCATTTCTAAAACATTGCTGGGACTTGGCAAAAAAGGCAAAAATCATTTATAAATAAATTTTTCTTATTTAAAAACCCATAACAAAAAAATGGGGTGGTAGTTGGGGGCTGGAATGGATTAACCCCTTAAGGGTCCATGCCGTATGGCTTTACGTTGAGGGTCCAAACCGTAGATCTACGTCATGAGCTCAGCTCACTCTGATAAGCTGTGAGCAGTAAATTTTGGCCCTGATATGAGAGAATACATCTATGTGGTATGTGTGCACCACATAAAACAAATCCTTCAGCACATAGTGCATAATGAGAGAGAAAGACTGAGACTAATTTTTTATTAAAACAGCGACTTTGCAGTGTTTTTTCGTATGTTTTTTATAGTGGTATTTTCAATTTCTTGGTCTAGTTTGATAGAATGGAAGACATATTACAGAAATATAGATGATTTTGATTGGTTTTAGTACTGGAAATGGCTTGAAATTGAGCTCAAAGTAGCAGAAATGTTAAATTTTTGCCGATGTTCAAGAGTAAACAAATGACCTCACACATCTAATACACGCCTGCTGGTGGGTCTAATATACATTCGCAAATATGCTGATATTATTTATACAATCATTACAGTATTGCATTACAGTAAATCTTCAATTTTTTGGTTTGAATAAAAATTCATTATGTGAATAAAAAATCAAAATAGAATTCATTAGCAAAGCCTGAAAACATAACTAATGAACAGAGGAAATGTTAGTTTAGTGCTAGGAATGCCTGCATTGTTTATTCTGGACCCTGTTTTGAAATTGGAGTATTTTGAACTTTGCATTAAATTGGTCAAATTACCAATTTCCGATCACTTTATTTTGTAGTTGAAACAGTTGACTTGGCGAATTCTTGTGCTCAATCAATAGAATAGAAGTAATACTAGTGAAATAGCTAAGAATTTGGTCGACTGGAATAATGTAATTGGTCTAAAATATCGTAAATATCGCTGACACATCAAAATTCGTGAGAGCATAATTTTGTCAATTTTCCATCAAATTTCGTACTTTTTGTTTTATTACCTTCAGAAAAAGATTCTCTACCATTTCATAAGAAAAAATAACAAAATTATTTTTTGAAAATTCTTGGACACTGGTGCACACTTTGAAATTTGGCCTCTAGACCCTGAAAGGGTTAATAGCATTTCAATTAATTTCAATGAGGAAAATTTATTTGATATATGAGCAAATTGAGTTACGAGCTCAGTCACGGAACGAATTAAACTCATAAGTCAAGGTACCACTGAATTATTATTATCCCCACAAATCCCACAGAATGTAGGCACCATACAATAGTACCTCGGTACTTGAACTTAATTTGTTCCAGAAGGCTGTTCGAGTGCCAATCTGTTCGAGTACTGAACGAATTTTTCCCAACCAATTTTCTTTTTGGTTGGCTGTTATCACTAATCTTCTTAGGCCCCATAGTGACTTATTTATACCAATAATATAAAAAGCACCAAAAAATTTGAAGAAACACGAAATAGTTTAATGAAAAGTTCTGGCAAATTGTGTTAGTTTGGTTGAGTGCTGAGCAAATGGTCGACTACTAAGTGATTCTTTTACCGAACAAAGCGCTTGAATACTGAATTGTTCAAGTAGGAAGCTGTTTGAGTACTGAGGTTCCACTGTACTTTCCACCTACGGAACTCAAGTATACAAAAGTAGATGGAAAAACAAACACACATAAATACTGTTCTGGAGTGCAGCAATCACTATGAAAACAATTTCCACATTAGTTGGATTATATACTGTAGCTGACAACCAAGTGATAAAGGACTCCCCATTTTATTATCTCCATGGGAGTACTTCCATGGGTAACTAGAGCCAGCTGGTTTTACTCACTGTCTGGGAAATTTCACAAAATAATATTTTCTCATTGTATTAAAAAAGTCAAAATTAAGGTTGGCCTTAATTGAAATGATAAACCAATACACCACAATTCAATGTGTAGCCAGTGGGTGAATGCAAGTCATTTAACATACAATTAAAAACATCAGGGTAAAAGATACAAAAAGTGCTATAAGTTGTAAACCATAGCACAGTATGTAAACCATAGCACAGTATGTAAACCATAGCACAGTATGTAAACCAATAGCACAGTATACATATGCAGTAAGTATAAGTCAAAGGTTACTAAGATTTGTTTCAAGTTTTGCAAAGCTACCATGCTTTGTTTTATTTACATATCTTAAGACATGAATTAACATGAATTATAATTTAGATCATGTTAGGTATAGTGCAGGTATATGCAAAACTGTACTTTGTCTTAATGCTATATTACTGAATTATTTTTTTTTTTATTAACACAATGGCCGATTCCCACCAAGGCAGGGTGGCCCGAAAAAGAAAAACTTTCACCATCATTCACTCCATCACTGTCTTGCCAGAAGGGTGCTTTACACTACAGTTTTTAAACTGCAACATTAACACCCCTCCTTCAGAGTGCAGGCACTGTACTTCCCATCTCCAGGACTCAAGTCCGGCCTGCCAGTTTCCCTGAATCCCTTCATAAATGTTACTTTGATCACACTCCAACAGCACGTCAAGTATTAAAAACCATTTGTCTCCATTCACTCCTATCAAACACGCTCACGCATGCCTGCTGGAAGTCCAAGCCCCTCGCACACAAAACCTCCTTTACCCCCTCCCTCCAACCTTTCCTAGGCCGACCCCTACCCCGCCTTCCTTCCACTACAGACTGATACACTCTTGAAGTCACTCTATTTCGCTCCATTCTCTCAACATGTCCAAACCACCTCAACAACCCTTCCTCAGCCCTCTGGACAACAGTTTTGGTAATCCCGCACCTCCTCCTAACTTCCAAACTACGAATTCTATGCATTATATTCACACCACACATTGCCCTCAGACATGACATCTCCACTGCCTCCAGCCTTCTCCTCGCTGCAACATTCATTACCCATGCTTCACACCCATATAAGAGCATTGGTAAAACTATACTCTCATACATTCCCCTCTTTGCCTCCAAGGACAAAGTTCTTTGTCTCCACAGACTCCTAAGTGCACCACTCACCCTTTTCCCCTCATCAATTCTATGATTCACCTCATCTTTCATAGACCCATCCGCTGACACGTCCACTCCCAAATATCTGAATACATTCACCTCCTCCATACTCTCTCCCTCCAATCTGATATCCAATCTTTCATCACCTAATCTTTTTGTTATCCTCATAACCTTACTCTTTCCTGTATTCACTTTTAATTTTCTTCTTTTGCACACCCTACCAAATTCATCCACCAATCTCTGCAACTTCTCTTCAGAATCTCCCAAGAGCACAGTGTCATCAGTAAAGAGCAACTGTGACAACTCCCACTTTGTGTGTGATTCTTTATCTTTTAACTCCACACCTCTTGCCAAGACCCTCGCATTTACTTCTCTTACAACCCCATCTATAAATATATTAAACAACCACGGTGACATCACACATCCTTGTCTAAGGCCTACTTTTACTGGGAAATAATTTCCCTCTTTCCTACATACTCTAACTTGAGCCTCACTATCCTCGTAAAAACTCTTCACTGCTTTCAGTAACCTACCTCCTACACCATACACCTGCAACATCTGCCACATTGCCCCCCTATCCACCCTGTCATACGCCTTTTCTAAATCCATAAATGCCACAAAGACCTCTTTAGCCTTATCTAAATACTGTTCACTTATATGTTTCACTGTAAACACCTGGTCCACACACCCCCCTACCTTTCCTAAAGCCTCCTTGTTCATCTGCTATCCTATTCTCCGTCTTACTCTTAATTCTTTCAATAACAACTCTACCAAACACTTTACCAGGTATACTCAACAGACTTCTCCCCCTATAATTTTTGCACTCTCTTTTGTTCCCTTTGCCTTTATACAAAGGAACTATGCATGCTCTCTGCCAATCCCTAGGTACCTTACCCTTTTCCATACATTTATTAAATAATAGCACCCACCACTCCAAAACTATATTACTGAATTATATTATGTATTAATATACATTTTTTCTTAACAGAAGGGTGATGTGTTGCTGTCAGTAGATGGACAGTCACTGCTTGGATTAACCCATGGGCAAGCAGTAGCACTACTAAAGGCTACAGCAGAGCTGATAGCTGTCACACTTTCTCTGCTAGATGGTCCAGAGACTTCTGTGGGCCCTGCCAATTTTGTACCATCATGGCTGTATTGGCAGAAGTTGCCACGCTCTTTACACATCTCCAAGAGCGTTGTGCTGCACAGGGCTCCTGGGGCTTCCCTTGGTTTCAGCATAGTTGGTGGCTCTGATCCCCAGCGTGGTGCTGAACCTATACATGTTCTTTTTGTAGTACAGTCATCTCCTGCAGCCCTCGAGGGAAAGCTGCGATGTGGAGACCGACTACTCTCAGTAGATGGTCATTCACTGGAGCTAGTTCGTCATGCCTCTGCTGTCAGCCTTCTTAAACAGGCAGGACAAAGAGTTAACCTTGAAGTGGTTTCCTGGCTTGGTACAGAACTGTGACCTATATTATTTATATTTCTCAAAAAAAAAAAAAAAAAGATCCTCCTTTCAACATAAATATCAAACAATTAATCATTACTGAATAGCAAAACAGTCAAAATTTGCTTCTTCCATTACTCACAAGAAACATAGAATTTGAAAAAACTTGAGATATGGAAACCAACACTTTTAAGCATGTACAGATAATTTAAATGGAGGAACATTTATAATGATACTTATACAATGTATCTGTACTCTGTTTTTGCTGTATGAATATCAGAGTTAAAAATATTAATCATATACTTAAAAAGTAAGCTTTATTTTTCATAAGTACTTTTATATGAAGCACAAAAATCATGTGATTTTCAAATACTGCCAGATAAACAATAATTCACAATATTATTGATAAATACTTGACAGACATTTCGTTAGAGTGTGAAGTATAATTACAGAACTGTAATAATCACACTTTAAGAAAATATTATTTACACATAAAATATGCCATGACAGGTAATATACACGTTCAATGATGTACAGTTTGGAGCTGTTTCCATAGTGATAATTATAATTTAATCTTTTATTTTCTACTTTAACACCTATATTATGGTAATTAATTGTGAATAAATGATGTTTTTGCAATATATACAAAAGTAATGTAATAACAAATGGTAAATTGCACAATCAAATCAAGCCAAAGTTAATGCATAATAAAATGTGTCAAATCATAAACTGTTATCAATGAGACCCAAATCAGGTCCAGTCTCACTTATGGAGCATCTAGATAAATGATTCTAATCTTTTTGCATTATAGTAACATCATCCATTTATACAGTAGATGTACTTGAATACGATTATTGAATTTAGCAACAAACAAAATTCTGAGTCTACGTGCTAAAGGATCCAAAAGAATGCAGGAAGATAATGCACTGGCCATGCTAGACCAAATATATTGAGGACGAAACTCAAAAGTTCCCATAAGAACTAGTGATCCCTGTATAATGATATCAGAGTACTGTATATAGTGAAGGTGGAGTTGACAAAATGGGAGAGGAAAGGAGAAGAGACAGTTGGCATAGCAAAGAGGGAACCAAAGAGGGCTGTAATCAGTGGTATGTATATGCTATGACATACCATAATAAGCTACTTTACCCAGAGGTGCTGGGAAGTAAGAGGTTACCTATTGCCTGTAGGACATGTAATTTGAAAAGGTACATACCATTAAAGGGAGCAAGGGGCTAGTAACCCCTTCTCCTGTATATACTACTAAATTTAAAAGGAGAAACTTTCGTTTTTCCTTTTAGGCCACCCTGCCTTTGTGGGACATGGTCGGTTTGTTGAAAGAAGACATACCATTAAAGGCCGACCATAGTTAGGACACCTGCAAAGAAGGAATGGGCACAATTAAGATTTGTATTTTCACATATTGCTCTGTGCTCATGGCTCAATTCAAGCAGAAGGGAAGATATCAAAGCTGGGAATTCCTCTAGGTACTCGAAATGAACTGTCTAGGGCAAAGAAAGATACAACACCTGTTAATATACATCTGGAAGATATATTGGATAGCCAGGTCCCATCCCTACATACTGCTATACCATTAAAACTTACTGGAGTGAGAGATATGGAAGTGTAAAATACATGCAATGAAAATAAGGGACACCATTAGCACAATGAGAGAACACCTTGTTAACACTCATGATGCAAGACTTTTGATATCTTCTACCAGCAGATATCAGAAATATTGCCTGAACAAATGAAGAAGTCTTCAAGAGAAAACCGGATCATTACCTTTGCCAAGCACCATTTCAACCACCCTGTGATGGCTGTGGGGACAAGCAGAACAATAAAAGTGAATGTCTAATTGAACAAGTACTCAACAAGGAAGTTTGGTCAAAGGCCAGACTGGTAGCATAGACAAGCCCTTGAAATCAATCACAAGTATATCACAGGCTCCAGGAATTGCTGGGAAGAATGTAATCCAATGATAGGTCACTATTCAAGTGCCTAGAGGGAGGATCCTCCACATGCACAAGGAAGAAAAAGCAAAATAAAACGAAGGCTTCAGCTCAAAGAAAGTGACTGGATTTGGTGTTAACAGCACCGAGTGACTACTGTGTGTCAGGAAAGCCATGGCACAGGAGGCATTGGAAGGGACCATATGAAATGCAGAGCAGACCTGGCTATCCTCTGGGGTCCGGAAAACAAGAAATTAATGTTGATGATGGAATACCTCTTAAGCCAGGACTTTCCAAGTCAGGAATGTGGATTGCAAGTGGCAGAGCAAAGGAATGAGGATGCAAGGGATGTGCAGCTGAGGAAAGCAGGAAGAGATAACAGAACTTGTACTTCCTGCCACTTGATGGTATTACATTTGTCATTAAAACCATCTGGTTCAAAAACAGAGACAAATCAGAACTTTGTAAGCAGTCTTACTAGTAAAGAAGATAATGTCTGGAGCATCCTGGCATTCCACCAAAGAATGGAAGAAATTGGGTAAAGTTCCCACTCATGACTCATATGACAACAATTGGTGTATCAGATTACTGAGATTACTGAGACATCTGGGTAAATGCGAGGGAAGATTGGTGTTCTTCAAAAGGACAAGATCTCATTGAGGAAGATGAGGACAGCCATGGTATTATAGTTGGGTGTGGGTTGTGCAATTCTCAAAAAAAAAAAAAAAAAAAAAAAAAAAAAAAAATCCAAGATTGAATTTCACATCTCCAGCATACAATCATTATATAAATTTCCTAAGTTCCTTCCACTTCACTGGGAAAAAGAGATGATGAGGATGGCAAAGACCCATTACCTGAGAGGATATGTTGAGGGCAACACCCCAGCGTGTAGAAGCAGCTTCCATCATGAAGGGATTTGAAGAAGGAAAAAAATCACAGTAACAAAACACCAAATTAGTAGCCACCACTTGATGCATTTCTGCAATATCTGCAAGAGAAAGTGTTAGAGGCATGTTCCTGTGGCGCGTTATGGAGGACCTATCATTATTCATCGTTTAGCACATCTGAGACAGGTATGGGGTACATTTGATGTGTTATGTATTCCTGTAAAGGTTCATCAGATCTAATTCCCACAAGTGGTTTTTAAGTGTCTGTAAAAATTACAGAATTTTATTGAATTTGAAACAATTCAGTAAAACTGGTTTGGCTGAAAACACTAAAATTTAAGCAAAAAAATTACCAAACAATATATTGACAAAAATCAAACACTAAGGTCAAATAAAATGTACGTTTCCCTCGTTTTATGCTAATTAGCTATTGTACAATGCGCCATTTCTATGGGTAATTCCATGGGTGTGAGATATATACATTCATTGTATGCAGTTGGCTTTATTTGAGCATGGTACAGCTGACATGGACCTGGAATACATCTACAACATAAAATGAGAGACACCTGAAGGAATTTGGAAGAGCTGAGTGACTTGCTCAGGAATATATTGAAATATATATTTAATGTTTGTTTCCAAGAAGGTAAATTGGCCAACATGTGAAGAATGCCAATCACTGTGCTAATAGTACTGCATATAAAAAGGGCGATTGTGAGGACCCATTTCAATACAGACCTGTCTCGTGGACAAATGTCACTGAAAAAAGTCATCAGAGATAGTCAAAATATTTGACTATGAGTTTTGTTTGCAACACTAAAGAGGAGAGATGTTGGATGTCAGGAGAAGGTGATGGGTACCACAGGGAGAGAAGAAAAGATGTGAATAGAAGAGAAATGAGAACCCAACCGTCTTTCAATCACGGCCAGAGGTAAGTGCAAGGCTGAGGTTTCTACATGGGTATATGAAAGAAACAGATACAAAGGAACCAACTGGGTCAACCATACTTACTCTTCCTCCCTCACCTTTCACAGGCCCAGATTTGTACAAAAGCTAAGGGCCTCACACTATGAGGAACCTCCAAAATTTTTACCTCCTCCCATACTTTACTACGACTGTGACTATTTTGACTTTTTTTTGGTGTGTGTGGAGGGGGGGGGGAAGCCTGTTAAACTTGATATAGCTTAAGACATGAGGTCAAAGTTCAACTTTGCTTTTCTTCCCCTCTGTCTTTCTGTCCCAAAAAACCTTATGCAATACCTTCAAACTTAACCCACCCTAAACCTAACACCAATCCCAGTATCAACTAATGACAGCTCAGTCTTGTATCTAAAATGCCACCAAACTCCACAATGAGAGTCAAGTCAAATATTGTATATGAATGCCCTGAAAAAGAAGAAACACTTTCACCATTGCTCACTTCATCACTGTCTTGCTAGAGGCAACCCAACATTACAGCTCAGATGCCTCCAATATAATATTCAATCTTTCATTACCTTGCTCTTTCCTATATTCACTTTCAATTTCCTTCTTTTACATATACCATCCTACATCCATCTACCAACTTCTCTTCACAATCTCCCAAAAGCACAGTGTCATTGACAAAAAGCAACTGTGACAATGCCAACTTTGTATTAGATTCTTTTTTCTAATCCCAGCCTTTTGTATAAATATGTTCTAGAACCAGTGTGGCATCACACATCCTTGTCTAAGTCCTGCTCTTCCTGAAAAATGATCTCCCTCTCTCCTACATACCCTAACCTGAACCCTCACTATCCTCAAAAAAACTCAACTGCTTTAACCCTTTCAGGGTTGGTGCCATACTAGTACGGCTTGCACGCAAGGGTTGGTGCAGTACTAGCACGCATAAATTCTAGCGCCTTCAAATCTAGCGAGAGAAAGCCGGTAGGCCTACATATGAAAGAATGAGTCTATGTGGTCAGTGTGCGCAGTAAAAAAAATTCCTGCAGCACACAGTGCATAATGAAAAAAAAAACTCCAACCGTGTTTTTGGTTAAAAACAGCGACTTTGCAGTGTATTTTCATGTGCTATTTATGGTTGTATTCAAGTTTTCCTGGTCTCATTTTATAGAATGGAAAACATATTACAGAAATTGAGATGATTTTGATTGGTTTCACAATGAAAAGTACCTTGAAATTGAGCTCAAAGAAGCAGAAATGTTTGATTTTTGCCAAAGTTCAAAAGTAAACAAATCATGCCACGTGTCCAATACACATCAACTGGTGGGTCTAATATTCTTTCACAAGTGTGCTGGTATTATTTATACCATTTCTACACTAATGCAGTAGTCTGCATAACAGTAAATCTTCTATTTTATGTGAGAAAAAAAATTCAAAGTGGAAAGCAAAAGAAATGTAACAGAAGCCTGGGGATGTGACTAATGAACAGAGGAAATGTTATTTTAGTGCCAGGATTGTCTGTCTTGTTTATTCTGGACCCTATTTGGAAATTGGCATCCTCTGAAATTTGTGTTTGGCAAAATTGCCAATTTCTGACCACTTTATTGGACAGCTGAAATCTGTAAATGGGTGGTTTCTTGGACTCATTCGATAGAAAAAATGGAGCTCTAGCGATATAGTCATGATTTTTGTTGACTGGTACATTGGAATTGGCCAATAATAGGGCTCAAAGTGGGCGAAATCACCGATGCGTAAACATCGTCGAGACTGCTAACTTCGTGAGAGCATAATTCCATAAGTTTTCCATCAAATTTCATACTTTTGGTGTCATTATGATCAAGAAAAGATTCTCTATCATTTCATAAGATTTTTTTTTTTCGAAAAATTTCCGACCCTGAGAACAAGTTTAGGAGAGGGCCTGCTGACCCTGAAAGGGTTAAATAACTTACCACCTATTCAGTACTCTTGCAACATCTGTCACATTCCCCCCCTATCCACCCTATCATATACCTTTTCTAAATCCATAAATGCAATGAAAACTTCCCTACCCTTAAAGATTTGTTTCCTCACAGTTCTTACACTATCTTTTATTCCTTTTTTCTTTTTGCAAAGGATCTATGAACACTTTCTGCCAATCCATAAGTACCTTCCCCCTTTCATATAAACGGTATGAGGGGGGCTACAATAAAATAAGGAACAAAATCATCCATGAGGAAAAGCACCAGTAACAAGCAGAACAGGACCAATGCTTACTTGATGATCCTGGACATTTTGAAACATGGCAAAGTAAACTGGAAAAATATTAGGAACCTGCTGGTGATAATAGGCATGGAAGCAAATATTTCATAATAATGATGACAGACATGTCTCATTCATCAACATATATAGCAAAGACTTCAGTACTGTAATGAAGAACTTAATGAGCCCGCACATCAAGGAACCCATAAGGATGAAGGGTATCAATGAGCATTCATTTTGGAACTTATGCTCTCTCACATTATTCATCTGATTCAGGAGTCTGTTGTCATACTTGAGTTTTTGTATTTTATCTTTCACATTATATTTGCTTCTTACATACTAAAATAGAAGGCTTGACTCCAACTTACCCTAGCCTGTCAGTGTATTTCCTTATCAAAGTTTCTCTTTTCGTCTCTCCCCACTTTTAGTATTTGTTTCTAGTTTTTTTGTTATTTGGAGAGTTGTCTGTAATGGTTTCAAGACGTCTTTCTTTTCTGTGGATTTCAAGCACGTTTTAACATTATTTATTTTGAGTATAGTGCCTATTTCCCAACAAGATAGGATAACTCAAAGAAGTGCACAGCCATCATAACTCGAATAACTCTTCAATCTGCAGCATCCCTCTGAGTATAGGTGCTGTACTTTGCACCTCCAAAAATCAAGTCTAGCTAGTTATTATTACTATATTCATGGACACAGTTAACATCACATGCTTCATTCAGCACTCTATAGAAAAAGGATGGGTGATGTTAGAAGTTAAGGGGCAAAAGAGGTGAGGGTGAGCATAACAATAAGATGAGGACATCATAGGCAGTGCAGTAAATCAATTTCAGAAAAAAAAAAGTTATAGAAAGAATCTGCATTAAAAATATAACTTGCAGAGAGAAGGGCAGACAGAGTAAGCATGCCAGAGCACTGAAAGAGAAGTCAAAGACATAGAAGTTACCATGTTCTCTAATAAATATGACAATTTACCAAAAGATACTTGATGGGCACCACAGCTTAACAAATGATGAAAAATGGTGCTAGATGCCATTTCATGACATATAAGCAAGTCTGTAGATATGTTGAAAATAGTTTGTTGGCCACTAAAGCAGACCACTCATACTGCTAGCAATCTTGTAGGTGCTGAGTTAGTACCATAATGGAATATTTTTTGTAAAACTGGAATAAGAAGATCCTGAATGGCAGAATGCACAGACACGCCTCTAACTGCAGAATATTAATAAAGTAGTAGTTCCTTCCACAGTCTTCTCCAGCGATCACTAGCTTGTTGGTTAACAATATTCACATGTGACTGGGTTGTTGGGTGTTATCAATGAAATGATTTTTGTCCCTCTTGGCTCTTCGAAAAAAATTTCTGGTCTCTCGTTGTATTCCTGTGTTTTGCTCTTTTCTTATCATTTACCCTGAACTCCAATAAAATTTACTTATAACCCCCTGCCAGCATAGCAACATTCTTTCTTGTAAACATGGCTTCTTACACTTTACGGCCTATCATGGCACTCCCTAACCTAATTTTTTGTTCTCTTTGCTCTAGAAGAGTTCAGTTGCAGATTGGTAACAGTTTACCTTTGAAAAATTTTCTTTCCACAAAACCCTTCAAGATTTTAAAATTATTTATGTACCTGTACAATGCTACCAAGCTGAGACATTCTGCATTGTACAGTAAGAAAACTGACTAATTACAGTCAATCTGAATTTACACTATTTTCAGATGGGTAGTTCATAGTTTCTAATGCAAGAAGACATAATAAAACCAATAAGCTGATTAAACAAAATGATAGCAGAAAGGAAACCTTTATCAAGATAACATTCTGCTTGGAGATCAAGCTTGCTCTCCAGGCAAAACATTGTCTCAAAAGTTTCCTTTCTGCTATAGTATTTTTTATCAACCTGTACTGCTTTAATTTATATTTAAAACTTTCAGTGACACATGACTTCAGTAGGACTACATTATTATGCAAATGTGCTTTAGTGACTACCTAATTCTCTAATCAACTATACTACAGTACTATAATATGCAGTTGAATCCCAGGCCCTGCAAATTTAGAATTGGCAAAAAATACAAAATTATGACTGTATCATCAATTTGATCACATTTGGGCTCATTTTATATTTCAGAGGCCATATCTCTATAAATATTCTTTTGATCTGGTTAATACCGATATTCATAAGGAAAGATAATCTGCAAAAAAAAAACAGAAAATAGGCATAAGAAATCCTATGGTGGTGCAAGATATATATATATATATATATATATAAAAGGACAACTTAAAAGAACTTGCAAACAAAGGTATTTGTGGGAGGCCTTTCAGTTAAAATGGTGGGTACCCTAAACACACAAATGAGGAAGCCTGCAAATCTGGGGGTTCGTCTGAGTTGTTTTAATAGCATCTATGTTCTATTGTCTTATTAACAGCATAGTGAATTATTCATAAAAGTTAAAATACTATACTCTAACAAAAACTGAAGTTGAGAAAACAAACTAAGCAGTATGGTACTAAAGTACTGTACTGTTCGAGATACAACACTTTCAAAATATGAACTTACACAATTTTACAAGCTGTACACTTTACATGTTAATGTGGAATAGCAACAATACTGACCAGAAACCTAATTGAATTCCTGCTAAAATTTACATGGCTGTCCCTTAAATATTTCTAGCACCCTTATTAAGGTATGCTTCCTAACATCATTAATATGTGGGCTAAAATATTTCAGTTAAATCCTCATGTATAATACTTTATTAATTACTATGAATGTATGAGAAATGTTACATGCTAGTAAGCTTTAGAGGACAGTCATTTAAATCTTAAGATACAACCCCTACCATTAGAGCTAGATAGTAGTTCACCCTTCATAAACAGTCAAAAAAAAATTTCCATTTTGAATACATTTCATAGACGAGAGCATTGTATATTTCCTGACTCGCATACGTATACTGTATTTAATTTGATCAAATATCTGGTTTTAATATGATGATTAATTAAGGTCAGTTATTACTTTCTTAAAAATGCTTAAATAAGTATTTTGGGACTTTGTGAGACTATGGTTCTTACCCCTACTTGAGAGGTTTGTGTGCTTTTCAGTGATGAAAGTATTGTTATAAATTATAAAATATGAGAAGCAGTCATGGCTTTTAAGCAAACTACAGTGTAGCATGCTTAAAAAAGTATATCTTGTATTCAGGACTCTTGCAGTACACAATACTCTGTTTCAAGTCATTTCATTAATTTTCTTATTAGCATTGTTTTGCCTCTGAGTTTTATTTTACATGTTAAACTTAATTTTATGTAAATTTGTTATATAAAATCTGAAATGAATAAAAAAAAAAAAATTCTTCAGTTAAAGTGTATTTTTGATATGATTACAAAACGTTTTAGCAAAACTGCAATTCTGATTTTGTGAATATGAGATTAATTTTATGTAATTTTTACATTTGTAATCCTATAATTACTGTTGTTTCCCTAATTTAGAATAGTACCTTGAATTATCAAACTAAGCAAGACAAACAAATTACTTATTTGATCTATTAATCAGTATTTTAAACTTGAGAAACTGTATAATAATATATCCTAGACCAATAGTAAACAATGGTATACTAGAATTACCACATACTAGCAGGTGTAATAATAAGTTGCTAGTGAAATTTAGTGATAGTCCATAATAAGACTATACGTATTACTTAAAATTACCTGTAGGGTATATAGGTATAAAGTATAGCTATGAGATATTATCTTGTTGCTTAAGCTGTTATTTTTGACTTTGAAAGAATTTAAAGTTTAACTGAACACTGTAATGAGATTCCAGTGTGATGGTTTCTTGCTGTAGTGAAATGTGAATGTGTGGGATTTGCCTCTTTATGCAGTGTCAGAACACAGAGGCATGTCCTGATGGAAGTAATGAGTGTGTACAGTAGGAAGGTACAATGGTTCCTGTTGAAGCATGAGACACTTATGCAACATTTGGGAATCTTTATTGAGGAAACATTTTGCCACACAGTGGTTTCATCATTCCAATACAGAGAAGAGGAGGCGTTTGAGGCAATCTCTCCCTCAATCTGGAATCGATGTGTTCAGTCCATCAGTCTTGAAGGCTGAGGGACTGATTACCTTCAACTCCCCCTCTTTTTCCATCGTTCTTCTTTGTACTAGACTGATGAAGCCAGTGTGTGCCACATTTCCTTAATAAAGATTCCAAAATGTTGTACGTGTCTCATTCTTCAACTTGTCGGTTTTCTAAACCATTTTTCACAATGGTTCCTCATCAATTAAAACAAAGTTTGATAATGAATAATTTCTGATTAATCATAAAGTAAGTTTAGAGTGTACATATGAAATGGGTAATATTTTGTCGGCAATGATACAAAATTAACAATTAATAAAACATCTAGCATTTATTTTTTGAACTGTAACTGCAGTTTTACTGTATTGTCAATAGCAAAACTACTAGTGTTAAAAACAGGCTGTGTACACATAAGTGATATCAGAGCATCCTCGGGCTGATTGAGACATTGGAAGTGTGAAATTCACTTGGTGACCATGACTGCAGTTTTCTAAACAGGCCTTCACTAATTAAATGATAGTATGAGTGATAAATATTTTGTACTCCAGTGTATAAACAATAAATAATGATTTTTTATTGAAAACAATGTAGTTTTACTTTCCATTTTTGTAGACAATAATAAAGAGCATCTCTTATATTACAGCACACACATACACCATGTGTCTATTTAATACATTTTCAGTATTTATAGCCATGCTACTTATCCAAAATCAAATAAATTTTAATGGATAATTCCACAATATTCTAAATTTGCAAGATGGGTTAGGTAACAAATTACATGCTTTAAAAAAGTATTTGATCTTTTATTCTTTGGTACATCTTTTTAAGCTTTTATGTACTTGGAGTTTCAAAGTATTTGAAATAAAAATTATACTTGTATGTTACTTATTTCCATTACTTTTTACTCATTTTCCTCATATCCTAACCATTCAAATGCAATGTTTTCCTTTCAAGTCACAATTTTAAGGAGCCATCTCATTATTATTATTATTATCACTACATTCCTGGAAGAATACAAAATCCAGAGGGATCATACAGTGCCAGCAAAATGAGCAGCAATGAGATCTGATCCAAGGAAAGGAAAAGTAGCTTCAATTCTCTTAATAGAGTGCACTTCAACAGCATCAAGGCACCTCCTTACCTCCCTTGAAAAGCTTCTATATATAATGCATACCTCTTAACATGTTTGCCCACAAAAGAAACAATACTATATAATATGTAGTACATTTTCCTTTCCATGATGTTGGGTAGTGACTCATTACTTCAGTCCCAATACAGTACTTTTTTAACATCTTATAATTTTCTTGTAAGCCTAATATCCCACTTCCTCTCCATATGAGTAAACTAGTCGAGTATTTTACTTGAATCACTGCACTACCCAACATCTCATTTCCTGTTAGTCTTTTCCCAGTGAATACTCTATAAACTTCCCTATACAGGAGGTCCCCACTTATACAGCAGGTTAGGTTTTGGGCTACTGCTGTAAAGCAAAACTCACTGTCAAGTGAAACAGCCTTTTTTCACTTTCGAATGCATATAAAAGTCTGATATGTTTACACTATCATACACATTAAGTAAGCACTAAAGCTAGGCCTGAAAAAGTATATACAGTACACACATTACTTACTCTAAAATATATTCATCCTTAGCTTATAGTGAGTGGTGAATATATTTATTGTATGAAGCCTAAATAAAAAAAATGGAGCAAGTATAACTAAAAACCCCTGTATCTTTTAATATATATGTTAATGGTTCATCATCAGCCCCACAGCCTAGTCTCTGACCAGGCCATCTAAACTGGAAAGGAAATATAGTATTCTAAGAATAAGATTTATTAACCTAACCTAAAAGAACCTAACGTAACCTAACCTAGATTTTGACTTAATTACTAGGCCCATAATATAAGTTTCCATTGTACAACCTATTTCACGTTGTAGAATTTACATGTTAAAAAATTGAGCAGCCAAAGTACACATTCAATAAATGCTTAAATAAAAAAAATATTTAAACAACTTGTACATACAACAATTCTGTTTATTGCAAAACCTACTTATTATTATACAAAATAAACTATAACTTATCACCTAACTCTGCCGAGCAGCTAAAGTAAATACAGTGGTACCTTGAGTTTCGGCCATAATTCGTTCCAGAAGGCAGTTTGAGTGCCGTTACTGAACGAATTTGTTCCCATAAGGAATAATGTAAATTAGATTAGTCCGTTTCAGACCCCCAAAAATGCACTTACAAAAGCACTTACAAAATTGTTCGAGTTGGGAGTTGTTCGAAACTTGAGGTACCACTGTATTAACTTTTTTTACTCATTTTATTTTCTTAAAATACAGTACTTTTTAATTTTCACTATTTTCTTGGCTTTATCACCATCGTCACACATTTCAGTACATGTGTTCCATGTTTTATGCTGTAGATACATTCCTGCCCATATTCTTGGTCAACTATCAACTATTTTCCATATGCCTTGCATCTCAAAAAATCTTCAAAATTTTACCAATGAGATTACATTTACATTAAACAAAATTACTATATAAAGTCCTGAACATACCAGGGAAGGTATTGTACATAAAAAAATATAATTAAGCTAAGGAAACTGACCGTGCAAGATAGGTAAGGATTAGGCTTTCATGGGGAAGATTTGAAAATTAGGATGAAAGAAGGTATTACTTGATGAAATGAAGTAATGTAATAATAAAAACATGAGTGAAGTCTGGTACATCTGGTCTTGTAGTAACTGACAACCACCAGTATCAGATATTTTTTTTAGAAGCAACAATTAGAAATGGGTTAAAATGTATGAAAGAAAACTTATCTGTTGCAAATGTAGCTGTGGCTGGTCAGGGTGGTGGGAGGCCAATAGTGTTGCTGGGTGGTTGGCAGAGCAACTGGGTATCCAGCAGTGCTGGTCATTGGTCAGCTGAGATAGTGAGTGGTTGGTGGTGCTGGTGAGTGGTCAGTGCTGCTGGGTGGCTGGCAATGCTGATATTTGTCTGGCAGTACTGATGGGTGTCTGGCAGTGTTGGTAGGGGTAGTAGGTAACTATTATGAAGGCAGCAGATTTGTTGTGGTCAATCACACTCACACTGCAGCTAATTTTTTTTATTTTGTTAAAAAATACTTCATATTTTGAGTTTTTTGCAATTTTATACATTTATAATTTTAATATACCACAAAAGCATGTTTAATACACCAGCATTTGTGGAAGCAATAGCTCTCACATTTAATTTAATTTTTTTTACCTGTTTGCTCTCTTCATTCACTGTATCCCACATAGAGTTCTTTTTTTATTTCAATTCATATCTTCCAGTCATAAATTATCTTAGTTTTACCTTAGCAGTACAATACAATACATACTGTATTATACAGTACAGTACCATATTACATAGTACAGTACATTACTGAATTACTCAGTACTGTGTTATATAGAAGAAAACTTTAGTAAATTCCATTTTCCCCAAGAGAATTCACAAATTTTTCATGCCATTTACCACACAAACACTCTACCATAAGCACAATATACAGAATAGACTTGTACGGTAAATTATAAAACAAATTCCATCTATGACTTAAAAGAATATGGTATTTTAAAACAATTTAGTGCTAAATAATAACCAACATGAAGAAAAACACATAAGAGAAGGTTGTCTGTATATATCAACCCACAATCGAAGTCCTGTTAAGCAGTTGGGGGTCAAAATGTGCTCCAGTTCCCTAAATTAATAATATGTACTAATAATAATAATCTTCTTTCAACAAACCAGCCATATCCCACTGAGGCGGGGTGGCCCAAAAGGAAAAAACGAAAGTTTCTTCTTTTACATTTAGTAATATATACAGGAGAAGGGGTTACTAGCCCCTTGCTCCTGGTATTTTAGTCACCTCTTACAACACGCATGGCTTACGGAGGAAGAATTCTGTTCCACTTCCCCATGGAGATAAGAGGAAATAAACAAGAACAAGAACTAGAAAAAAGAAGAAAGCCCAGAGGGATATGTATATATATGCTTTTACATGTATGTGCAGTGTGACCTAAGTGTAAGTAGAAGTAGCAAGACGTACCTGAAATCTTGCATGTTTATGAAACAGAAAAAAGGACACCAGCAACCCTACCATCATGTAAAACAATTACAGGCTTTCGTTTCACACTCACTTGGGGTACTACCGTCCTGCCAAGTGAGTGTAAAACGAAAGCCTGTAACTGTTGTACACGATGGTAGGATTGCTGGTGTCTTTTTGTTTTTTCTGTCTCATACACATGCAAGATTTCAGGTACGTCTTGCTACTTCTACTTACACTTAGGTCACACTACACATACATGTACAAACATATATATACACACCCCTCTGGGTTTTCTTCTTTTTTCTAGTTCTTGTTCTTGTTTATTTCCTCTTACCTCCATGGGAAAGTGGAACAGAATTCTTCCTCCGTAAGCCATGCGTGTTGCAAGAAGTGACTAAAATGCCGGGAGCAAGGGGCTAGTAACCCCTTCTCCTGTATATATTACTAAATTTAAAAAGAGAAACTTTCGTTTTTCTTTTTGGGCCACCCTGCCTTGGTGGGATATGGCCAGTTTGTTGAAAAAAAAATAATTATTATTATAATAATATATACGTATGTACTACTATTAATAATAATATGAATAATAATAATAATCTGTTATAATTCAGACAACTTTATCTGTCTCCATGTAGGTTATTACTTAGCAGCGACAAGTGTTAATTATATTTTTTGAAAATTTTTTGTCCCAACATATTAAGAAAAAAAGTTTAAATTATTATACATAGCAACATAAATGTACTGTAATGGGAAGCTAAATGCAAGATTTGAGACAGGTGCTGGAACTGAATACATGTGTGTACTGTTCCTATGGCTCTTTAATAAATACAGTTGTGTCAATTATTTGACAACTGGATATTCAGCTTTGAACATTATCTGGCAGTTTTGTTTGATCAGGCACCTAAACAGATAATGTAAAAAAAGTAATGTGCAAAACAGAGACAATAAAAATGATGTGATCATCTGAAGATGTTGAAATGGTTCACCCCATTTTCCCAAAGAGGCCTGGTAATTGATACTCTGCTGCATACTTTAATGGTGAGAGTTTTCAGAAAGATGAGAGTAAGTTGGTAGAGGAGAGCAGTTGGTTTGCTTAGAAGAAAATTGTTCCAGCTGACACAGTATTGGTGGCTGACAGCAAGAGCGAGCCACACAAAGTGAAGCAAGATATTCAACTCTAACCTAAATCAAGATTAACAAACTAAAAATACAGTGGAATAAGGAGCAAAATAGATACTGAAGTAATGAAAGAGGTCAAAATTGTTAGAACATGTTTAGTGTTGTAAAGGCAATGATGACAGGTAAGAGAAACAAAAATAGGCTCAGCAATGAGAAATTGGGCATCAGATTAGAGGAAGGGAGTATGGGGAAAGCGAATGTATTTAGATATTTGAGAGTGAACACATCAGCAGATGAGCCTATAAAAGATGAGGTGAACAACAGAATAGATGAGGGGAAACTGGTAGGTGGTGTGAAAAAAATAAGTTTGTCTATAGAAGAACTTAAGGCAGGAAATTATCAAAGTATAGTGAACTAATACTTTTATATGATATGTTGCAGCGAGAATGCAGGAGGTTGTGATGCTCTGTTTGGGAGCAATGTGTGGTGTAAATATTATGCAGAGAATTCAGAGAGTATAAGTTAGATGGTGTGGGGCTACAAAAGGTACAGCATAATTCAGAGCTGAAAAGTGGTTGTTGAAGTGGTTTGGACATTTATAAAGGATGTATAAATCTGGGGTAGAATGGAGGAGGAATAGGAAACATCCCAGGAGAGGTTGGAGGAGAGAGGTAGAGGAGGTTGTGAGTGCTAGGGATTGAATATCCAGAAGACTTACGTAAGCATGTTAGATTAGAGGAAGTGGGGACAAATGGTTTTTGTGGCTTGGCAGGCTGTTGGAGTTAGAATGAGATAACATTTATAAAGGAACTCAGGGAAACAGATTAGCTAGACTTGATTTCTGCACTCTAAAGGAAGGGTGAGGAAGTTTTGGCTCAGAGGGTCATTTGAATTGTGATGTCTGTGAACTTCTGGAAAGAGAACAACTGAATGAACAATAGTCAATGTTTTTCCCTTTTCTGGATTACCTTATATGGGGATGATGTTTTGTTCAGGGTTGAGCTTCACAAAGTTATGAATTAATGAACCTCTACCCGAGTAAAATGTAATTCCAATGAATGTTTGTTCTGTATATTGTCTTTATACCCAAGGTTAAGAAATGGGAATATTTCGGATCATTATAGCACAAACCTAAAACAATAAAGAAATGTAGGAATTCTCTCTATTCCAGTGCAAAACTAAAAATAATAAAGAAATAAAGTAATTTTTATTATAATTCCTATGAAGCGCTAAACCCTTGTCGGTCATTTAACTCAAGGAGAGTTTTAGGCTTAATCTGCCAAGCACGAGATAGACATGCTACCTAACTGTACTACCGAAACAAATATGAAAGTAGAGAAAAGAGCAAATAATGTTTAGAAATGTTATTTTAATTTCAACATTTACTTTGGAGTCAGTAGAGCATAGCCTATATATGGTTTACCTCTTGCAATAATCTTCAGGTTTGAAGTGTGATATATCATTCTTATCTGATTGAAGACATAATTATGAAGCATACCTAGCATCAATACCTCAAGATTTGGTAGAAGTTCTATTAATAAAACATAAAATGATGTGTCCACTTGGTTCATTGATTGGTTAGGTATCCACTTACTGAGAGATCGAGCACTAAAACTGAGTCTCAATGTTCTTATCCCAACAAGTATCTTGTTACCTGCCATCTCCATCAACCATGCACAAGGTCTATATGCCAACATAAGCTCCAGACTAGTCAAGATGGGAGCGGATGTGATCAGTCTCTCTACTAATGTGTTGACACTGTCTGTATCTAAAACTGCAGCACTGGCAAAGCTCAGTGAAGTTAATCGAGGTAGTCTTTGGATATTAAAGTTTGTTTTACTACATATGTTGACTTCTGCAAGCAACCTTATCTCAAGAAGCTCAAGGTTGGGGCAAAGTGATATAAGCTGACATATTTCACTTAAATCTATACTCACATGTAAGTGAAAATGTAATGCACATAAGCTCTGTCCTATTCTACTAAAAAGTGGGATATATAGAGAAAGAAACTGACCATTTCTGATGTCCTCAGAAGGTGTAAAAGGTACATGAATAGTGAAGTTTTTGCATCCAAACTTTGGTAACCAATTTTCTGCAAATTTTGCATACTCCTTAATGTTTTCATCACTTGTGTTAATGCTTGCACAATGACACAGTGTTAAATGCTGCAGCTTCTTAAAAGATAAAAGGATAGATTTTGTATCAATACTTCCTTTAGGCTGACATAAAGGTTGGGGTAAGCAATATTGTACATAAGACATTAATCCAATGAGATCAATATGCTTAATGTTGTAAGACATAAAGTAACGATGCTGTGGCAAACTTATGGGTAATATAGGTGAAAAGGGCTGCAAAGAATGACATGATATACTCACTATATCTGGATAAAAAAGCATTAGATTATACAAAAATTCTGTAAAAGTTTGCCTTTTAACAACCTTCATAAATTTCTTTCTATCTCCAAGGTCAACATACTTAAGCCTTGGAAAGGATAAATATTTCTGCATGTCTAAACCTCTTCTACTTTTAGAAAACACATTAACTCTTTCATAATCAAAGCCTGAGAAAAATGTTTTGTATAAACAATCAATTGGAACCATTAATCTGCCTAAGAGCTGTTCTACTATGAATGTATCTATCAGAGGACAGTGCTGTCCTATGCACAAAAGAATCTCTTCACAAATATTTTGCCGTAAATGCACTTTCTTTAGGAATGGAGAATTTTCAATAACAATAATCCATGGTTCAATATCTCCAAAGATTATGTGTTGTGTTGATAATTCTTCTATTCCAAATGGCTTCAAAGATTTTAAAACTTCTGAGAATGCTGGGCATCTATTTCGATGTAGCTCTATCTGCATCTGTAATAAACATGCAAAAATTACACACTGCTTAGACTTTTATTTTTTGTAAAACAAATTTTTATACATTAGTTTGCCTTAAATACCTCTAAAATTTAAACCTAAAAAAGCCAAGGTTACTCCTGTGTACAGTATATTGAGCTGTGACACCATGAACAACTACAGCCAAGTATCAAACCAAGCAGTAGAAGACCTCTTTCAGATTAACCCAGGTGTTATTTCCACTGGGGTCTTTCTGTCATTTTTTTCCCAAATGTGATCTACAATAACTGACTAACATCTAGTAGCAATACCCAGTGACTGTTAGGTGCTGCAGGATTAAGGCTTGCTCATACATAACTCCTACAGAATCAAACCAGGGTTGTTTCTAGTTTTGAGCCAACACTATACTTCTGAACTATGAGTTGTTATTTAAATTACAGTACACGTATATGTAAAATAATAGCTATTTACATCCAACAATATGCCTACATCTCAAAACAAATTGGAATGATGGTAGGATTGCTGGTGTCTTTTTTTCTGTCTCAGAAACATGCAAAATTTCAGGTATGTCTTGCTACTTCTACTTACACTTAGGTCACACTACACATGCATGTACAAGCACATACATGTATATACACACCCCTCTAGGTTTTCTTCTATCCTCTTACTAGTTCTTGTTCTTGTTTATTTCCTCTTATCTCCATGGGGAAGTGGAACAGAATTCTTCCTCCGTAAGCCATGTGTGTCGTAAGAGACAACTAAACTGTGAGGAGCAAGAGGTTAGTAACCCCTTCTCCTGTATACATTTCTAAATTTAAAAAAAAAACTTTTTTTTTTTTTTTTTTTTAAGTCACCCTGCCTTGGTGGGATATGGCCAGTTTGATGAATAAAATATCTATAAACAAAATGCCTCTCAGGAGGCAGATGACACAACATTCATCATATCTAATCCTGGTTCAGTTGTCCTCAATAACATGGTCAGTGTGTTAAAAAATATATATATTTATCTATGACCAACATACATTAAAAAATGTTACAAATCTAAATAAAAGTTTAACAAAAAACAAATTTAAATTGCAAAAAAAAAAAAAAATAAAATAAAATAAATAAAAATCAACGCAGACTATATTCAATTTATAAATAATTACCTTTGTTACAATACTGTACTGACCTTTGGATAATCTGGAAACTCTGCAGCATCAGTAGTGCCAAGAACTCTTGTTGAAAACATAAGTTGAAGCAAAAATCTGAAGAGTGGAAATTCACAGTGTGGGTCCACTAGCTCTAGATACATGGTGAAGTGCTCTTTTATTTGCTTTCGAATTTCTGAATTCTGCTTGCCAAGCCACTCATTATTTTCCCACCAATGCTTTAATTTCTGAAGATGTTCCTGGAGGATAAAACATAAAATTTTAACATTTAAAACAGTCTTACTAATCATGACAGGAAAGCCCACCAGCTATAATAATAAGGGAAACATGAGTATGAAATGATAAATATTACCTCCAAAATAAAAAAAATTAAATCACAGATGCATTATGATAAATTTTTAAAATGGTAGATGTTATAATCTGAAATGTTGCCTGGATATAAGCAAAAAATATAAGAATTATGCTAATATTATTTATGGTAGTAAGGTGATACATGAAACAAGTTTCTTTTCTTGCCAAAAATAGCATTATATTTTGACAAAAACTTACCATGAACAGTGTTTTCTCATGACTCAGCTCTGGTCCTTCTGATGTAAGAATATTGTCCAGTTTGTTGTTGTGATCACATACAATATATGACTCTGTAAAGATATATAACTTTCATTATTTATATTTTTTTTATTAACACATCAGCCGATTCCCACCAAGGCAGGGTGGCCCGAAAAAGAAAAACTTTCATCATTCACTCCATCACTGTCTTGCCAGAGGGGTGCTTTACACTACAGTTATAATACTGCAACAGTAATACCCCTCCAGAGTGTAGACACTGTACTTCCCATCTCCAGGACTCAAGTCCGGCCTGCCGGTTTCCCTGAATCCCTTCATAAATGTTACTTTGATCACACTCCAACAGCACATCAAGTATTAAAAACCATTTGTCTCCATTCACTCCTATCAAATACGCTTATGCACGCTTGCTGGAAGTCCAAGCCCCTCACACACAAAACCTCCTTTACCCCCTCCCTCCAACCCTACCTAAGCCGACCCCTACCCTGCCTTCCCTCCACTACAGATTTATACACTCTCGAAGCCATTCTGTTTTATCCCATTCTCTCTACATGTCCGAACCACCTCAACAACCCCTCCTCAGCCCTCTGGATAATAGTTCTGGTAATCCTACGCCTTCTCCTAATTTCCGAACTATGAATTCTCGCATTATATTCACACCACACCTTGCCCTCAGATATGACATTTCCACTGCCTCCAGCCTTCTCCTCGTTGCAACATTCATCACCCATGCTTCACACCCATACAAGTGTTGGTACAACTATACTCTTATACATTCCCCTTTTTGCTTCCATGGACAAGGTTCTTTGTCTCCACAGACTCCTAAGTGGACCACTCACCTTTTTCCCCTCATCAATTCTGTGATTCACCTCATCCTTCACAGACCCATCTGCTGACACGTCCACTCCTAAATACAGTGGACCCCCGGTTAACGATATTTTTTCACTCCAGAAGTATGTTCAGGTGCCAGTACTGACCGAATTTGTTCCCATAAGGAATATTGTGAAGTAGATTAGCCCATTTCAGACCCCCAAACATACACGTACAAACGCACTTACATAAATACACTTACATAATTGGTCGCATTCGGAGGTGATCGTTATGCGGGGGTCCACTGTATCTGAATACATTCACCTCCTCCATACTCTCTCCCTCCAATCTGATATCCAGTCTTTCGTCACCTAATCTTTTTATCCTCATAATCTTACTCTTTCCTATATTCACTTTTAATTTTCTTCTTTTACATACCCTACCAAATTCATCCACCAACCTCTGCAACTTCTCTTCAGAATCTCCCAGAAGCACCGTGTCATCAGCAAAGAGCAACTGTGACAACTCCCACTTTGTGTTTGATTCTTTATCTTTTAACTCCACACCTCTTGCCAATACTCAAGCATTCACTTCTCTTACAACTCCATCTATAAATATACTTGACAACCATGGTGACATCACACATCCCTGTCTAATGCCTACTTTTACTGGGAAATAATCTCCCTCTCCCCTAAGAATATATTCTAATCTGAGCCTCAGTATCCTCATAAAAACTCTTCACTTCTTTCAGTAACCTACCTCCTATTAAGTACATTTGTAACATCTGCCACATTGTTCCCCTATCCATCCTATCATATGCCTTTTCCAAATCCATAAATGCTACAAAAATCTCCTTACCCTTATTTCAATGTTTCACTGTAAACACTTGGTCTACATACCCCCTACCCTTCCTAAAGCCTCCTTGTTCATCAGGTATCCTACTCTCTGTCTTACTCTTAATTCTTTTAATAATAACTACCATACACTTTACCAAGTATACTCAACAGACTTATTCCCCTATAATTTTTACTCTTTTGTCCCCTTTGCCTTTATACAAAGGAGCTAACTGTTGCATACCTGTGTTCATAAAATGCCTGCCCTCTGAAGGATAGGTGGGAATTTTACAGTTCTTTGAATCAACAGAATTGTTGTTCCCAAGCACCTGTATAAATACATTGCTTCCTTGAGTTACGATGGACTGGACTTACAATAATTTTGAGTTATGATTTGCCCTCCAAAAGGAATTTACTTTTGATATGCATATGTGACTTAATTATGCTAACTTTTGTCTTACCACATCATCATGGTCCCTAAAATGCACAGTAAATAGGCAATATCTCCAAAAATCAAACAAGAAATTATGAAAAAACATGATGCAGTAGTTGGAATTAGTGCACTGGTGAATGAGTATGGCTTTCCATAATCAACCACCTCTGCTATTATCAAGCAAAAGAACATTAAAAAGAATATTGAAGGGAATAACAAATCTAAGCTAATGAAAAAAGAAACTAAATGTACATACAGCAGAGATTTACAGAAAATCTTGTTCATTATTAATGAATTTGTTTCCTCTCAAACTGATTTTTGCAACTGTTTGTTATAGATTTGCTTAACCCTCTGACTGTTTCGGTCGAATATATACGTCTTACGAGCCACTGTGTTTGACGTATATATACTCATTAATTCTAGCGGCTTCAAATCAAGCAGGAGAAAGCTGGCAGGCCCACATGTGAGAGAATGGGTCTGTGTTGTCAGTGTGCACCATATAAAAAAATCCTGCAGCACGCAGTGCATAATGAGGAAAAAAAAACTGACCGTTTTTTTTAATTAAAATGCCGAATTTGTGGTCTATTTTCACATAGTATTTATGGATGTATTCTCGTTTTCTTGGTCTCATTTGATAGAATGGAAAACATATTTTAAAAATAGAGGTGATTTTGATTGATTTTACTATGAAAAGAACCTTGAAATGGAGCTCAAAGAGTAGGGGAAATGTTTGATTTTTGCCGATGTTCAAAAGTAAACAAATGATGTCATTTTACAATACATGTCCAAGTAGCCATTCTAATATGCAGTCATGAATGGGTTGACATTATTTATACAATTATTACAATATTGCAGTAGTCCGCATAACAGAAAATCTTCTATTTTTTGTTTGAATAAAAATTCAAAATAGAAAGCAAGAGTGATATCAGAGGGGCCTGTAGACGTGACTGATGAACAAAGAAAATGTTATTTTAGAGCCAGGAATGTCTGCATTGTTCATTCTGGACCCTATTTTGAAATTGTCATACTTTTTAATTTTCGTGAAATTGGCCAAATTGCAAATTTCTGACCACGTTATTGGGTAGTTGAAATCGGTAAATGGGCAGTTTCTTGTACTCAATCGATAGAAAAAATCGAGTTCTAAAGAAATAGCTATGAGTTTGGTCGACTGGAACAATGGAATTAGCTGAAAATAGGGCTCAAAGTGGGCGAAATCGCAGATTCATAAATATCGCCGAGGTCGCTAGCTTTGCAAGAGTGTAATTCCGTCACTTTTACATCAAATTTCGTTCTTTTGGCGTCATTATGATCGAGAAAAGATTCTCTATCATTTCATAAGAAAAAATTATTATTATTTTTTTTTTGAAATTTTGCAACACCAGGAGACACCTCAGGATTTGGGGTTGCAACAGTCAAGGGGCTAAAAGACTCAGTCTGTACTGAACTGTGCAGCTAGACTGGCATTTTTGCTCCAAACTGTTTTCCACTAGTTCCTATGTGTATGAGCTGCATTGGCTACCTATCAAGGCAAGATAGTACAGCATCTTGCTAGAATGCTTTTACAATGGGCTTGGAAATGCTTCTGCAAATTGCTGCAGTCCTTTTAGGCTAAGCCTTGCGCTATTGGGAAAAACCGTTTGCAGAAAGAGCCTTTTTTTTATGTAGCTCCCAGACTCTGCAACAGGTAACCAGCATCTCTTAGAATCTGTTCATACTTTTAAATCTCAACTGAAAGGACATATCTTCCTACAGTTTATAATCCTGATGATCATACAGTAACTCTTCAATACAAACTTTTATGTTCATTCTTATCATTGCTGTTGTATTCATGATTTGGTGTGCAAGCACTTCTGAATTTTCTGAAAGAACAGGCACTTAAGAATTATAAAATTCCAATTATTATTATTAAAATCCACAGTGATAGCTTTATTGAATTAGAAAACACAGTACATTGTGGAAGATATTCACAATTTTATATGATATGGATGCAGTTTATCACATCATTACTAATTATCACTGATAGAGCTTCACATAACACAATGTCACTATAATACTGCAAATCCCATGTGACACAAGTAAATATAATAACACATCATCAAGTGTCACTATTGTTATACAACATATCACAGTTGAAGTAAATATAATGACACATCATCAAGTGTCACTATTGTTATACAACATATCACAGTTGCTGCTAAGAAGGGAAAAGGAAGACTGGCAGTCTGCTAGCAACTAGTACTGTGCTTCCACGGCCTGTGTTCTGAATACCCAAGTGCCAACCTGATAAGCAACGACGATGAATGCAACCAGCAACTGCAACCAATATCCAACTTCTTGCCTCAGTGGTGCAGGAGCCTCGTGTCCTAGCACCACTAGCATGCCACATCATGTCCTGTTTTCTGCTCATGACTTTTACTTTTGTCCAAAAGCTGGCAACTGATCCATGGAGCTGCCCTCCCCTGCCTTATACAAGACAGAAAACTCTATGACTAATAAGCTTAAAACAACTAATCACAGTAGTACAGGTTGTTCAATCAAGCCTAACAACAACTTAGCAACTTGCAGCTGCTGGAAATTACCCCTATAGGCTAACTCAATCCCTTCTGCACATTCTCATGGTGTCTCCTGCTAAAACTTAGCTCTCCCACTGGTTGAATTAAACTTGATCAAGCAGCCAATCATCATTGTAACACCATGATAAATAAAATTGTAGCCAGAAGATGAAGAGTGTAATGTACACAAAAAAAACTGGTATTTTCCTCCTATTCTAAGCAGTCAATCCTTACAAAAATATAGTTCTTTAATCAACTGCTAACAAACATTTCAAGTAAGTTTAATAATATTACCTTGTAACTGGAGGAAGTTTGTACTATGCAGTGATGAGGGGATGGAATGCTGCAACACCAAACTAACCAACTTCTCTAAGCCTTGCTCCTGCAAGCACTTTGGGGTATGGGATGGTATAATAGTTTCATTTTCCTGTGTTGCCATTTTAAGTAATCTTGCTGCAAGTATCTGACAAATGTTCTATGACTGCCACTCTCACTCATTCCACAGGATGAACCTTGTTATATATAAAAAAAAAAAAAGTCAGTTACGAAAAAAAAACCTTACTGGATCAGTTTATCCTACCAAGGAAATTTTTTTTAGCATCATTAAATAAAGGTTTCCCTCCACAAAAAAAAAATAAAGTACCAGATTATAGTTTGCTAAATTCTTTCATTATCTTGTGGTTTTAGAGTTGATTAGTTAGGTGAGGAGGAGGATTTCGATGTTTGAAAGGTTTGTCATTTGCTATTATACTGGTCGAACATATTCCTAGGTGATTATAACAGATATCAAATAATTTTATGTAATCAACCTTTCAATGCAATATTACAAGTGTGATTTCTCATTCTATCATTCATCTTATATTTTATACGAGGCAATGTAAACAATTTTAATATATCTATACATTATCATAGCAACAAATAATTATATTATTAGTACAGTATATGGGAGTCATATGTAGATTTGTACTAGGTAGTCTTTCCCTGCAAGATTTAGGCTAAACAATTTAAATGCTACTCTTTTTTTTTTTTTTAACATAATGGCTGTGTGCCAAGCCATAATTAACACGTTGTTAGGTAAGACACATATGTAACAGTTAGGTATCTTTATTTCGAAATGTTTCGTCTACACAGTAGGCTTCTTCAGTCGAGTACAGAAAAGTTGATAGAAGCAGAAGAGACTTGAAGACGATGTAATCAGTCCATCACCCTTGAAGTTTTGAGGTGGTCAGTCCCTCAGTTTGGAGAAGAGTATTGTTCCATAGTCTGAAACAATATGGAGTTGAAGTGATAGGATGGAGCCTTATATAGCACCAGGAGATGAGACGTAGGTCACTAGTAGAGGTGAGAACTTAGACGTTGGGAGGTCAGGTCCCTCTCAAATCCAGCCATTCTCACTAGTAGAGGTTGTCGAAGTTGATTTCAGGTCTGTACCAAGATACCCTTGAGAGGGACCTGACCTCCCAACGTCTACGTTCTCACCTCTACTAGTGACCTACGTCTCACCTCCTGGCGTTATATAAGGCTCCATCCTATCACTTCAACTCCATATTGTTTCAGACTATGGAACAATACTCTTCTCCAAACTGAGGGACTGACCACCTCAAAACTTCAAGGGTGATGGACTGATTACATCGTCTTCAAGTCTCTTCTGCTTCTATCAACTTTTCTGTACTCGACTGAAGAAGCCTACTGTGTAGGCGAAACGTTTTGAAATAAAGATACCTAACTGTTGCATATGTGTCTTACCTAACAACCTGTTGGTATTTTATACCATTTTATGTTCACTCTGTCAGACACTGCAACACAAGGGTATCTTGGTACAGACCTGAAATCAACTTCGACAACTTCTACTAGTGAGAATGGCTGGATTTGAGAGGGACCTGACCTCCCAACGTCTATGTTCTCACCTCTACTAGTGACCTATGTCTCACCTCCTGGCGCTATATAAGGCTCCATCCTATCACTTCAACTCCATATTGTTTCAGACTATGGAACAATACTCTTCTCCAGACTGAGGGACTGACCACCTCAAAACTTCAAGGGTGATGGACTGATTACATCGTCTTCAAGTCTCTTCTGCTTCTATCAACTTTTCTGTACTCGACTGAAGAAGCCTACTGTGTAGGCAAAACGTTTCAAAATAAAGATACCTAACTGTTGCATATGTGTCTTACCTAACAACCTGTCGGTATTTTATACCATTTTATGTTCACCCATAATTAACACTCGTGAATTTAAAGATGAAAGATAAAGATAAAGATTTTATTTCTTTGTAAAGATTGCAATATGTAATTACAATTTTGGTTTAATAACTACAAAGAAAGCCACTATCATGCCAGGGCATTTCGGGCAGACTAATCCTAGTACATAATAACTACTTAAACCTAGACAAGATAATAGTGGTTAAGTTTATTAAAAACTTATTTAATCTTAATACTAATGTGAGGTAGTCACGGTGGAGGTTTATAAGAATAATAATCTTAAAGTTGCACATAATAAAAACAATATTACAATTAATCGTTCAAGCAGTATTATTTAATGGATTGGCAGTTGCTTAATAGACTAGAGTCACTTAATATAATAAATGATTAGAAGTTGTTTTGGTTGGTTTGGTTAGTATTGAGAGATGAGATGATTTTTAAGCAAAGTCCTAAATTTATAAGTAGTCAGAGGGATCCTTTAACGGTTCAGGTAGTGAGCTCCAGATCTTTGGGCCCTTTATGTGCACTATTTTTTTGCACAGTGTGAGAGTGACATGAGGGATGTCGAAGGGTGCCTTATGCATTGTATTGTGACTGCGTTCTGTTGAGGCTATCAAGGAGAAGTTTAAGTGGAGGGTTCATATTGGAGTTTAATGTTCTGTATCTGTAGTAGGCACAATAATACGAGTGTATGTCTCATATATTTAACAAGTTCAGGCTTTTGAAGAGTGGTGGGGTGTGTTGCCCAGCACAGGAGCTGGTAATCATCCGCACAGCAGTTTTTTGTTGGGTTATTAAAGGTTTAAGGTGGCTGGCTGTGGTTGATCCTCAGGCACAAATACCATAGGTGAGGTAGGTATATATTAACGAGTTGTATAGGGTAAGAAGTGTCGTTTGGGGTACATAGTATCGTATTTTGGAAAGGATGCCTACTGATTTGGAAATTTTCTTGGATATATGTTGGATGTGGGGCCACCCTGCCTTGGTGGGAATCGGCCAGTGTGATAATAATAATAAAATAATAATGTTGGATGTGGGAATGAAATTTAAGATTACAGTCAAGGAGACGACCTAGATATTTACCCTCAAACATGTACACATCACCATTATTATTACTGTACCTAAAAGAAACCTTTCGAGTTGGTCTTTGGCATTCCTTATGCCTTATTTTGACCTCTCAATTTGAATACACTGGTCAACAAGGTGACCCCTTCCTCTTTAGATTTCTCTGTAAATGCCCCTCTTTTTACCGACAAGGGAATTCAGTCTGTTTTTCCATTTAGGGTCATTTATATTCAACCTAAATTATCTACAGTACAGTGGACCCCCAAGTTTTGTGATTAATCCGTTCCAGAGAGTCTGTCGAATGACGAAATTGCCGAATGGCGAAACCATTTTCCCCATAAGAAATAATGGAAATAAAATTAATCCGTTCCAGACACCCAAAAATGTTAAAATATTTTTTTTCAAATTAAATAAAGATTTACATACTGAAAACAATGAGAAATCAAGTACAGTGGACCCTCGACCAACTATGGCATCGTATAACATTAAATCCGACTAGCGATACATTTTAAAGCAAAAATTTTGCCTCGACTAGCGCTAAAAAACTCGACCAACGCGATTCGTTCCGTTCGAGACACGTCCACATGTGGCCTGAGCGCGCCTCACTTGTCCCATGGGTGCCAGTGTTTACAAGCCAGCCAGCCACCGAGGTCGCATCCAAACATACAATCGGAACATTTCATATTATCACAGCGTTTTTAGTGATTGCACCTGCAAAATAAGTCACCGTGGGCCCCAAGAAAGCTTCTAGTGCCAACCCTACAGCAAAAAGGGTGAGAATTACTATGGATATGAAGAAAGAGATCATTGCTAAGTATGAAAGTGGAGTGCGTGTCTCCGAGCTGGCCAGGTTGTACACAAAACCCCAATCAACCATCGCTACTATTGTGGCCAAGAAAACGGCAATCAAGGAAGCTGTTCTTGCCAAAGGTGCAACTATGTTTTCGAAACTGAGATTGCAAGTGATAGAAGATGTTGAGCGACTGTTATTGGTGTGGATAAATGAAAAACAGATAGCAGGAGATAGCATCTCTCAAGCGATCATATGTGAAAAGGCTAGGAAGTTGCATGAGGATTTAATTAGAAAAATGCCTGCAACTAGTGGTGATGTGAGTGAATTTAAGGCCAGCAAAGGTCGGTTTGAGAGATTTAAGAATCGTAGTGGCATACATAGTGTGATAAGGCATGGCGAGGCTGCCAGTTCGGACCACAAAGCAGCTGAAAAATATGTGCAGGAATTCAAGGAGTACATAGACAGTGAAGGACTGAAACCTGAACAAGTGTTTGTGACGAAACAGGCCTGTTTTGGAAGAAAATGCCAAGCAGGACCTACATTACTCAGGAGGAAAAGGCACTCCCAGGACATAAGCCTATGAAAGACAGGCTTACTCTGTTGATGTGTGCTAATGCTAGTGGTGATTGCAAAGTGAAGCCTTTATTGGTGTATCACTCTGAAACTCCCAGAGTGTTCAGGAAAAACAATGTCCTCAAGGCTAATTTGAGCGTGCTGTGGAGGGCAAACAGTAAGGCAGAGGTCACTAGGGACTTTTTCTATGACTGGTTACACCATGCATTTGCCCCACTGTGAAAAATTACCTCCTGGAAAATAAATTTGACCTTAAGTGCCTCCTGGTATTAGACAATGCTCCTGGTCATCCTTCAGACTTGACAGAGCAACTTTCTGGGGACATGAGCTTCATCAAGGTCAAGTTTTTGCCTCCTAATACCACTCCTCTCCTGCAGCCCACGGACCAGCAGGTCACTGCAAACTTCAAAAAGCTCTACACAAAAGCTATGTTTGAAAGGTGCTTTGTAGTGACCTCAGAAACTCAATTGACTCTAAGAGAGTTTTGGAGAGATCACTTTAGCATCCTCAATTGTGTAAACATTATAGGTAAGGCTTCGGAGGGAGTGACTAAGAGGACCTTGAATTCTGCTTGGAAGAAACTGTGGCCAGAATGTGCAGACAAAAGGGATTTTGAAGGATTTGAGGCTAACCCTGAGAAGCCTATGCCAGTTGTGGAATCAATTGTGGCATTGGGGAAGTCCTTGGGGTTGGAGGTTAGTGGGGAGGATGTGGAAGAGTTGGTTGAGGAGGACAATGAAGAACTAACCACTGATGAGCTGCAAGATCATCTTCAACAGCAAGAGGCCAGACCTGAGGAAACTGCTCCGGAGGAGGGGATAGAGAAATTGAAGAAGTTGTCTATTTCAAAGATTAAGGAAATGTGTGCAATGTAGCTTAATGTGCAAACCTTTTTTGATGAAAATCACCCTCACACAGCTATTGCAAGCCGTGACGGTGACTATTACACTGACAATGTTCTGAAACACTTGAGGAATGTCATAAAGGAACGGGAGGTACAGGCCTCTATGGACAGATATGTTGTGCGACAGAGGTCCAGTGACTCTCAAGCTGGTCCTAGTGGCATTAAAAGAAGAAGGGAAGTAACCCCGGAAAAGAACTTGCCACCTCAAGTCCTAATGGAAGGGGATTCCCCTTTTAAACACTAACACAACCCACATTCTCCCCTCCTCCCATCCCATCAATCATCACCAGATCTTCAATAAAGGTAAGTGTCATGTAATTGTACATGTCTTCTTCAGTTTGTGTGTATTAAAACTAATATTTCATGTGGTAAATTTTTTTTTCAATACTTTGGGGTGTCAGGAACGGATTAATTTTATTTCCATTATTTCTTATGGGGAAAATTAACTCGACTAACGATGAGCTCTCAGGAACGGATTAATATCATTGGTCGAGGGTCCACTGTACATACATATATAAAATAATAATAACATTACACTTACCTTTACTGAAGACTTCTGGGTGGATGGAAGACGGGAGGAAGGGATTGGAGGAAGGTGTACACTATTGTTTGGAAGGAGAATCTCCTTCCATTAGGACTTCAGGTACCAAGTCCTTATCTGGGGTTACTTCCCTTCTTTGTTTTTTAAAGACACCAGGAACAACTTGAGAGTCACTGGACCCCTGTCGCACAAAATATCTGTCCAGAGAGCTCTGTTTCTGGCGTTTCTTTAAGATTTGTCTGAAGTGGGACACAACACTGTCATTGTACATGTTGCCAATACAGCGTGCAACAGCTTTGTCAGAGAGAAGTTCATCCATAAATGTTTGCACTTCAGTCCACTTTGCACAAATGTCCTTAATCTTTGAAGAAGGCACCTTCCTCCATCTCTCTTCCCCCTCCTCTGCAGCAATTTCCTGAGCTGTGATCTCTTGCTGTTGCAGATGAAGCTCCTGCAGCTCTTCAGTGGTTAGCTCTTCCCTGTGGTCCTCCACCAACTCTTCCACATCCTCACCACTCACCTCCAACTCTAGGGACTTCCCCAATGACACAACAGATTCCACAACTGGCATAGGCTCCTTAGGGACAGCCCCAAATCCTTCAAAATCCCTCTCTTGTATACATTCTGGCCACAATTTTCTCTAAGCAGAATTCAAAGTTCTGCAAGTCATTCCTTCCCAAGCCTTACCTATAAGGTTTATGCAAGTGAGGATATTGAAGTGATCTTTCCAGAACTCTCCTAGGGTCAATTCAGTGTCTGAGGTCACTTCAAAGCACTTTTGAAACACTGCTTTGGTATAGAGTTTTTTGAAGTTTGAAATGACCTGCTGGTCCATGGGTTGGATGAGAGGAGTTGTAGTAGGGGGCAAGAACTTCACCGTGATGAAACTAAACTCCTCCACTATTTGCTCTTCCAAGTCTGGAGGATGAGCTTAAGCATTGTCCATTACCAGGAGGCATTTGAGTGGCAATTTATTTTCCAGGAAGTATTTCTTCACACTGGGGCCAAAAACTTCATTAAACCAGTCTAGGAAAATTCCTCTTGTGACCCATGCCTTATTGTTAGCCTTCCACATCACACACAAATTACTCTTGGTGGCACTGTTTTTCTTAAACACTCTGGGATTTTCAGAGTGATACACCAGTAAAGGCTTCACTTTGCAATCCCCACTAGCATTACTACAAAACATGAGAGTAAGCCTATCCTTCATAGGCTTGTGTCCTCGGAGTGCCATTTCCTCCTGCGTGACATAGGTCCTCTTTGGCATTTTCTAACAAAAAAGGCCTGTTTTGTCACAATTAAACACTTGTTGCGGTTTGAATTCTTCAGTGTCTACGCACTCCTTAAACTCCTGTACAAACTTCTCAGCTGCTTTTTTGTCAGAACTGGCAGCCTTATCATGCCTTATCACACTGTGAATGCCACTACGCTTCTTAAATCTCTCAAACCAACCTCTGCTGGCCTTAAAATCACAAGCATCACCACTTGTTGCAGGCATTTTCTTTACGAGATCGTCATGCAACTGCCTTGCCTTTTCACATATTATCGACTTATTAATACTATCTCCTGCTAACTGTTCTGGGTAATCCACACCAATAATAACCTTTCCACTTCTTCGAGGATTTGTGATCTCTTTTTTGTCAGCATATCTACCCCTTTTGCAACAACAGCACACTTTATTTCCTTTCCCTTCACCACAATCGAAGTGATGGTTGAATGAGGTTTGCCATACATCCTGGCAAGTTCTGTAACACGCACTCCGCTCACATATTTTTCAATGATTTCCTTCTTGAATTCGATCATGTTCCTTGCTTTCGTTACCAAAGGGCTTGCAGTAGCTTTCCTTGAGCCCATGGTGACTTATTTAGCAGTTGCAAGCACAAAAAACAATGGATTATTATGAAATGTATTGTATGAACCCGCAGGGTGATGGTCACGTGCTGGTAAACAATGGCACACTGAGTGTGAATGGTGCGGGAGACTGGCTTTGTGTGCATGGTGACTGGCGGACAGGTACCGGACGGTCGCCGAATCACGAGTCCAATCACGAACCGCGAGGCTAAATTTTGCCGAAAAAACTTGCCGAAAGTCGGATTTCACGAAAGTCGATGTCGACGAATCTTGGGGGTCCACTGTATTAGGAATATGGGCAGATTATACACATGTTTTGGATGGAAATTGTTTCATCAACAACCATCACCGCTGTATCCATCTAACCGAATGATCCCAATGGAAACATCACTGACTTACTGGGTTATGCATCATCAATGTATAGCTACTTACAACATCTATGTACATTTAAAATAATTTTACAAATGTAAATGATAATGATAATTTTTATTTCCATAAGAAACAGGACATTTAGGCGAGTACAGATAGGAAGTGCATCTATCTTGCGCTCAGCAGACGAAGGATCTAGCCACCACGTCTTGCACTGAATGACTTGTGTGGGTTTAGGGCTTAAAAATTAAATCCATGTGAAACGGTATACAATTTCTATAAGAACAGGCGACATATTTTGGTGGCTGGTTATGCAAGAGCATTTCGGGCAGCCTTAAAACTGACTTACAATTAGTGGACAATGCTACTGTTTACTGTATATAGCATTCTAACATCTTAAGGTGAATATGTTTATTATTTCCAGGTTTCAACTCGGCATTATTTTTGGAGCTAAATCATCTGAAACTGATCTGGTTCGGATCTTAGTTTTCATTTATGCAAACGTGAAAAAATGTAATCCAACCTAACATATAATAATAAATAACGATATTCACATTTACTGTAGAGGGAAAAAATACATGATATTACACAAAGTGGTGAAAGACAGTGTGTTGGTATTGCTGCAGTGGTGAGGGTGTTACCAGCTACTTAGTGCTGGGTTGCTGGTTCACTGTGTCATGTGATTATGTATTCCTAAAAGTATTATTATGCCTAATATCTTAACAAATAACAATTTTCACAACAAATCATTGTTTTCCCTGGTAAGGATAAGCATTACTGTTATTTATATGAAATACTGAATGGGTTCTGCATTATTCGATTTAATTTCTGAAAACAAAATTATGGCTAAGATTTCATAAATAATAATTTGAACAACAGTTGTTGCTTGTGATATGGATATCATATGTAGTAAGCACACTGTAATGCTGATGGGGTTTTCACTCAGGAATAAAGTACATATTGACCCATATTAACATTTTGGTACAATACATAGATATACCTTTGAGTTTTTCTGTTCCTGATGCCTGGCCTTTGACCAGGCTGGTGTGTGCCTGGTCAACCAGGCTATTGCTGTTGGCAATCCACTGGCCCACACATCCATAACAGCCTGGTTGATTTGGTGCTTGGTGGAGATATCTGTCTAGTTCCCTCTTGAAGACTTTTACATTTGTCCCAGCAGTGTTTCTGATATCTTCTGTTAAGGTATTGAATAGTCTGGGGTAACAATGGTGACAAAATGTTCTCTTATCATGTCCACAGCACCCCTGCTTTGCACTGGATTTATTTTACACTGCCTTCCACATCTCTCATTCCACTATGTTGTTGTGGCAGTGCAGAGTTGAGACTAGGTCCTCTAGTACTTTCCATATACATACGTATATTTTATCATGTAACACTCTTCTCCACTCCAGTGAGTACATACATAAAGATGCCAAACTGTTTCACGTGTCTTCCTCATTTCCTTGTTGGTACACAAATAACCCGCACATAAAAGAGAGAAGCTTATGACGACGTTTCGGTCCGACTTGGACCATTGACAAAGTCACACTAACCAGAAGTGGAGCAGGACGGCTATATATAGGTAAGCTTCTCTCTTTTATGTGCGGGTTATTTGTGTATCGTTCCAGTCACGGTATTGTGCCTTTTTTGTTATTCCTTGTTGGTATTGTATACTAGTGATGTATCGGATATCCACATCCGTGGAACATCCGCACAATTTCTTGCATCCTCACTTTACTGTTAACAATATCCGCATATGCATCCGCATCTGTATCCGTGGAACATCCGCACAATTTCTTACATCCGCATCCGCAAAATAAGTAAGACGTCCTCATATACATCTGCATCAGCAGATATCTAAATTTTCACATCCGATACATCTCTATTGCATACCATTAAGATGATGATGCCAGTAGGAACATGATTATGACTGCTGATTGGATCTGGGTAAACAGGCTGCTATTGATACACTGGTCTGTAATACGATTAACGTGTGCAGAAATTAAATCAGATTGAAGAGCTACTTTATTTTTAACCATATTTCTGGAATGGTAGACATACACAGAACCTTTTGTATCTTTGGCAGGGAGTTTCAAATTATAGGGTGTCTTTTATTTGCATGGAGTTTATACATGGATAGGGTTTTGGGGGTCAATGCCCCCATGACTCAATCTGTGACCAGGTTGAATTGAACACGTGGTACGTAGTATGGAAGAAATAGATATGTTCTTGCTTCTTTTATTACTGTATGTTCATGATATGCTCCTCAGAAGTTTTCCAGGAAGTCAGAGCACTGGGTTGGCATTCATATCAAATGCCCTATATTTACAATATGCATGGTAGTACAGAAGGTATGAATGTTTTGTATAATGAGTAAATGTTTAACGTCAGCTCTTGCTCCCAGTTACACTTGGACTAAGAATACAAGTGAACACACTAGAGCAAAGCTTTGAAACCGGGGGTCAGCATTTTGTCCCTAACATTCCCAGGCTATGAAGTGTAATGGCTGTGGTGTAACATATATGGCACAGTGAGCTGATAAGATCACGGTAAACTATATCATGCATGTATGACATTGTGAGTGTGTTGTCTGGAACCTGAGTGGTTGATCAATCTAATACTCAATTTTGTTTATAACTACTTTTCGTTACCTTAAGACTTCATGAATAAAAGCTTAAGTAAACAATCAAGCTTGTGTTATCTTAATAATATATCATAAACGTATTTCAACCTATCAACTACACGAGGGTTATCAAGACTTCATGGTAACCCATTTAGCACCAGATAAGATTACTTCAATCCCAGAAATAGGGATTAAAGAAAACTCTCTCTGCATGTATACACTGAGAGAAATTCACCCTTAAGGATAAAAATCCTCTCTGCATCATCATATAAATGTGTAATTTACTGTTTGGGTAAGGTAGGTATGGTAAAAATCCAACAAAACTCATGTTAGCCCGGTTATACAAATTCCAGGACTGGTTCACCCCTCAAGGGAGGTTCCTTGGCACTGGTGAGGGGCTCTTGATCCAGGGAACTGGATCCGTGCTCCAGTTCCCTGAATTAAGCCTGAATACCTTCCACATCCCCCAACAGGTGCTGTATAATCCTACGGGTTTAGTGCTTCCCCCTTGATTATAATAATAAAAATGTCCGTGGTTCAATCCCAGGTTGGGTGGAAACATCGGGCATGTTTCCTTACACCTGCTGTCCCTTTTCACCTAACAGTAAGTAGGTACTTGGGTGTTAGGTGACTGGTGTGGGTCGCATCCTGGGGGGACATAATTAAACACAATGGAAATAAAACAGGGCAGTCTCCGACGACACACTGATTTTCTCGGGTTAACCTGGGTAGCTAACCCCCCGGGTTAAAAATCCGAAAAAGATCCTATCTTATCTTACGTAACAATTAAATACGTTTATTACTGGTATATACCTGCCAGATCTAGTTAACTACAGCCGAGCCTTCTGGTCGTTCAAGAAATACAACATTAACATTCATGCTGAAGTTTCTGCTCTCTTTCCTCAGCACAGCAGTAATGTCACAGTGACTGCAACATAACACGCACTTCAACCTAACATAAATCTTCCTCACGGTACTCTCATTTCTTTTTCTCGAGCTTCAGGGCAGCAATGGAGGATGTTGTTGTTGGGTTTAAGTGTTACGACGGCTCGAGGGCCGAGTGAATCATATTTTCGGTGGCCCTATGTACCCATATGTTCACCTGTTAACCCTTTTGGGGCCTAGTTCCTGGGCCTTTTGTGTATCCATATGTTCATGCGCTACCCTCCATAGGATGGATATGGGGTGCACAATAAACTAGCCACTTTGGTGGTAAAATCTAAATCTGTTAGTAAATTTTTACTTAGCCTTGGAGGTTATGACATAAACTAAGACAAGATAAGATTTGTTCGGATTTTTAACCCGGAGGGTTAACCACCCACAATAATCCAAGAAAGTCAGTGCGTCATCGAGGGACTGTGTCTTATTTCCATTGTGGTCCTTAAATCTTGTCCCCCAGGATTCGACCAACACCAGTCACCTACCACCCAGGTACCTACTTACTGCTAGGTGAACATGGACAGCAGGTGTAAGGAAACGTGCCCAGTGTTTCTACACTTATTTTTACAACGATCTTAACGTCACACATGGTGTTAGGTGGCCCTTGGCCTTGTGGCAAAAGCTCTCGCTTCACACTATGAGGGTCCGGGTTCGATTACCTGGAGTTTACCTGGAGAGAGTTCCGGGGGTCAACGCCCCCGCGGCCCGGTCTGTGACCAGGCCTACTGGTGGACCAGAGCCTGATCAACCAGGCTGTTGCTGCTGGCTGCACGCAAACCAACGTACGAGCCACAGCCCGGCTGGTCAGGAACCGACTTTAGGTGCTTGTCCAGTGCCAGCTTGAAGACTGCCGGCGAGGGTTGAAACATTGGGCGTGTTTCCTTACACTGGTTGTCTATGTTCACCCATCAGTATAAAATGGGTACCTGGATGTTAGTCGACTGGTGTGGGTCGCATCCCGAGGCAAAACTGACCTAATTTGCCCGAAATGCTCTGCATAACAAGCGGCTTTCTATATAGCAAAATGTCAGCTAGACATGTATACCTTGTACATGTACTTGTAGAAATAAAGATATTATTAATATTATATTATATTATTATGGACATATAAAAGTAGATTTTGTAGATTTAACGGAAGGTAACCCATTAAAATCAAACTGACATATTCATTGAGGTGCAAAATACCGACAAGTTGCAAAACGACCACACAAAAGCAGGATGGATAGTTTATTAGGAGAATGTTTCGCTTGAAGACCAAACTTTTTCAATTCTAACAGCGTACACGGGAAACAAGAAAGCATATAAACAGAGTAAAGCCCACAGAAGAGGTGAGAGTGGGCCGAGTGCCCGGTGTCGGAACGAGCGTCGGCTTCATTACTGGCAGACTACTCGGCCAGTGTACCTTAGGGTAATTATTTGTTTATTGTGCAGCTTACTTCTAAGTTGTTCCACCTAAGCCGATAGTTTACTGTGCACCCCATGTTCGTTATGTGAGCGGTAGCGCAAAGGAACAGGATTATATGTCAAAATGGGTGTCCTGTGGCTACATTGGCAGAGCACTCGCCAGTGTAGCGTGGGTGGATACGTTGGACATGTTTCTTCACACCTGCTGTCCTTATTCACCTAGTAGTAAGCAGGTACTTGGATATTAGTCGACTGGTGTTGGGTCGCATCCTGGTGGATAAGATTGAAGTTCCCCAATGGAAATAAGGCAGACTCACCGACTTTCTTGGGTTATCCTGGGTGACTAACCCTCCTGGATAAAAAAAATCTTCACAGATCTTATTTTATCTTTATCAGACCCTACTGAATATAGTTACATCTTAACAATTACAGTCATTTCAAATGTTACAATTACTTCACATAGCTAATCTACACAGTCCAACATGGAGATACAATCAAGAAAATTTAAGTAGTATATTATTACCACTTAAAAACATTTGCTATGCTTAATTCTTTTACTGTTAAATTTGTAGTGGTCATGGAGCAACCAAGAATAATTCTTAGGGCCTCGTTACTTAGTTTCAAGTCTCAACGATTTCAAAGTTTTGCAGGACTAAATAATAATTATCTTTGTTATCATTTACTGTTATGTACATAATTAGTTACATTCAGATAAATGCAATTTTCCACATTTAATTTGCCCGTTGGTCCTTCGAATTGCATTGAATGTAACTAATTATGTACATAACAGTAAATGATAACAAAGATAATTATTATTTATCAATGTTACAAAGACAAGTAGGAATTTGGGACACCTAGGTCTCAAAAAATGTCCCCCTTCGATACCTACCACTGTCATAACCACAAGTTGCTCTGGACCTATTAATTAAATGAAATATACATACACCAGGAATACTGGTAAATATATAAATTTGTGGACTGTATATTAAAAATAATAAATGGTTTTATATATATATATATATATATATATATATATATATATATATATATATATATATATATATATATATATATATATATATATATATATATATATATATATATACACAATTACATAACAGAAGGAAAATATATCTTAATATCACTCACCAATTTGACTGGAGATTAATGTGTATCATACTCAGAAAACCTCACTCTAACTAAATATATGAAAATAATGCTGGCCAGAATTACACACAAATCTAGAGAACTTATCTGAGGTTCCTGGAGCTGTTTTGTCCAGTCGTCTGATATCTCAAGTTATGCAGGAATGCACATCCACCAATTTCGCCTCCTATTTGAGAGGTGTCAACACAATTTTAACCTCTAGAGCACGAAAATTTCTACCCATTACACCAACGTTCTAATACAAATTCAAAACCAAGATGGCGAGTCCCGTCTGCGCAGACGCAGGCTTTCCGTTTTCTATGACATAAATATTATTAAATACAGTATGGCCATATATTTACTTATAAATACTGAATTTCTGGAAAATATATACAGTATTTTCCACACCCCCCTTCCCCTCCAATCTTTCCAACCAGACAGCCACCACCACAAAGTTCCAGCATAGAAATTATGGCGCCCCCCCTTATTAATATATTAAATAGTGAAGATCCTAGACCATCGCCTTGAGAAGTGCCAAATTCCATAGCGTCCTGAGGGGTACACAAATTGGAAAACTTATGACGACATTTGGCTCCGACTTGGATCATTAACTAGTCACTTGTTCCTTTTTATTCTTTCGTCCTGAAGGATGACTGGATCATGATCATTTGCCCTGGGATTATTCTGCTTTAACAGTTGTTCTTGTTGAACAATAATTCAAGGTAAATGTATTTTTTAATAATCTGATACAAAAACGGCGACGCCCCAGCCAAATTTACGAGAGGAACTAACACAGGTAAAAGCTAGCACCATGCAAGTTGAAAAGTGTACAAAAGCTGCACTCAAAATGTACAAAAATTGTTTTCAGATGAATCAACCTGGGACCAAGGATAGGAATAATTATTAACTATGATTTATTAATTATTAATGTGCTACCTGAGAGACTAATCATTCATTGTACCCTCTTGCTTATCCTCTGATATTACAATCATGGTGAGAGTGCAGTTTCAGTTCCTTGGATCAAGAGCCCCTCATCAGCGTCGAGGAACCTCCCTTGAGGGGGAAATATAATGCTCAAGAGTGAGTCAACTTGTCTCCGTCCGCACAATTTACAATTCACGTGATAACCTTCAAGACAAGAGCTGATGCATATTTATCCAAGAGTGGTCGTCTGTCCATACTCTTATCCTTGTGAGTACATTGGAGAATGTCAAAATTCACAGTAAGAATCCTAACACTCCAGCATGTTAAGGTTCACAGTGTGAATCTTGACATACTCTAGTATGTTAAGATTCAATGTAAATTCTGACATACCTCAGCATGTAAAGGATCACAGTGTGAATCGTGATATACTCCATGTCAAGGTTCAGAGTGTGAGAACCGTTGCTATGACCTAGTATACTCACTGAGAACTGGAGAAAAAAAGTATGTTATCCTGACGCCAAATGACTTCGAACAGGCGATAAATGACATACCCATGCACTCTGCCCCAGGGCCAGACTCATGGAACTCCGTGTTCATCAAGAACTGCAAGAAGCCCCTATCACGAGCCTTTACCATCCTATGGAGAGGGAGCATGGACACGGGGGTCGTCCCACAGTTACTAAAAACAACAGACATAGCCCCACTCCACAAAGGGGGCAGTAAAGCAATAACAAAGAACTACAGACCGATAGCACTAACATCCCATATCATAAAAATCTTTGAAAGGGTCCTAAGAAGCAAGATCATCACCCATCTAGAAACCCATCAATTACACAACCCAGGGCAACATGGGTTTAGAACAGGTCGCTCCTGTCTGTCTCAACTATTGGATCACTACGACAAGGTCCTAGAAGCACTAGAAGACAAAAAGAATGCAGATGTAATATATACAGACTTTGCAAAAGCCTTCGACAAGTGTGACCATGGCGTAATAGCGCACAAAATGCGTGCTAAAGGAATAACAGGAAAAGTCGGTCGATGGATCTATAATTTCCTCACTAACAGAACACAGAGAGTAGTAGTCAACAGAGTAAAGTCCGAGGCAGCTACGGTGAAAAGCTCTATTCCACAAGGCACAGTACTCGCTCCCATCTTGTTCCTCATCCTCATATCTGACATAGACAAGGATGTCAGCCACAGCACCGTGTCTTCCTTTGCAGATGACACCCGAATCTGCATGACAGTGTCTTCCATTGCAGACACTGCAAGGCTCCAGGCGGACATCAACCAAATCTTTCAGTGGGCTGCAGAAAACAATATGAAGTTCAACGATGAGAAATTTCAATTACTCAGATATGGTAAACACGAGGAAATTAAATCTTCATCAGAGTACAAAACAAATTCTGGCCACAAAATAGAGCGAAACACCAACGTCAAAGACCTGGGAGTGATCATGTCGGAGGATCTCACCTTCAAGGACCATAACATTGTATCAATCGCATCTGCTAGAAAAATGACAGGGTGGATAATGAGAACCTTCAAAACTAGGGATGCCAAGCCCATGATGACACTCTTCAGGTCACTTGTTCTATCTAGGCTGGAATATTGCTGCACACTAACAGCACCTTTCAAGGCAGGTGAAATTGCTGACCTAGAAAATGTACAGAGAACTTTCACGGCGCGCATAACGGAGATAAAACACCTCAATTACTGGGAGCGCTTCAGGTTCCTGAACATGTATTCCCTGGAACGCAGGCGGGAGAGATACATGATTATATACACCTGGAAAATCCTAGAGGGACTAGTACCGAACTTGCACACGAAAATCACTCACTACGAAAGCAAAAGACTTGGCAGACGATGCAACATCCCCCCAATTAAAAGCAGGGGTGTCACTAGCACGTTAAGAGACCATACAATAAGTGTCAGGGGCCCGAGACTGTTCAACTGCCTCCCAGCATACATAAGGGGGATTACCAACATACATAAGGGGGATTACCTCAAGTCTTCAAGCTGGCACTGGACAAGCACCTAAAGTCGGTACCTGACCAGCCGGGCTGTGGCTCGTACGTTGGTTTGCGTGCAGCCAGCAGTAACAGCCTGGTTGATCAGGCTCTGATCCACCAGGAGGCCTGGTCACAGACCTGGCCGCGGGGGCGTTGACCCCCGGAACTCTCTCCAGGTAAACTCCAGGAAAATGGAGATAGGGGAAAATCTGGAAGAGATAAATCTTAAGGTTATTATATTCACGAGAAAGAGAGAAACCGGTAAAAGTCATACCGGTACAGTAGCCAGGAATTGGAGATAAAAGCTTGTTTTCTCATTTTTCCCTATAATATTTCACCAGTTCTTATATTAGATATGAAAAGCTCATTCAAAGCTAAAAGTTCAATCACTTTTTCCTTAAACGCTCTAGAAAATTTAGGACCATTATCTAATTAACTGTGGACAATACAATACATGCATTAAAAAATATATTATTATTATATTTTTCCTCTTGTTATGTTCATGAGGTATTGAACACGTAGAAGCCATATCGAGCCCATGCATGATAGGTAATCTGGTGTGATCCGAGGAAGGGGGGAGGCAGTTTCAGCTCCTCGCATCAAGATCCTTTCAACAGTATAAATGGAGCTCCTGAAGGGAGCATGTGATGAACGCCTGGCATGCCAGGCAGCAGTGACGGCACAGGTCACCAACAAAGGAGCCTTGTAGTCATTATTACTTGAACGGAGAAAATTGTAAACAGGTTTGCCTGACCCTCGGTGTTCCATTAATCTGTCCTCCAAACTGATGTTACCTATTATGAGATAGAGAGAGAAAGAGAGAGAGAGAGAGAGAGAGAGAGAGAGAGAGAGAGAGAGAGAGAGAGAGAGAGAGAGAGAGAGAGAGAGACAGACAGACAGACAGACAGACAGACAGACAGACAGACAGACAGACAGACAAATTACTATTACATTTAGGGAGAATCGTTAAAACCAAATGGGCCACAATCAGGTTCGATCCCAAGAAGGGAAGGCTAGCGCCAATTCCTTGGCTCAAGACTCCCCCTCCTTTATCAGCTTCAAGCCACCGTCTCCTTGAAGGGCATTGTTATTATTATTATTACAATCAAAACTAAGCGCTAAAACCACAAGGGTTCCCTTGAAGAGCGGGACGTGCAGGACGTCAACCCAAACAACCGGCTGATACACCATGATCGCTCCTTCATATACCTTCTCCATATATTTTACAATTTACTTTTGCTAGTCGCAAAATTTATTGTTATTGAGAATTTCAGAAGAATAAGATCTAATACCGCAGTGAACGCCATCTCAGGTCAGCTTGAGAGTGGCTGTTACTCTCTGATAATATTGATAAATGGTTGAGAGAACCAACACACCCCTGATAAGTTACGTGTTGCTCCGACTGAGAAGCTTGATACATGTGAGGACGCACCAGTGGTTCTTGTTGATGGAATTTAAAAGTTCAATTTTGAAGCCACTCGTAGCGAAACGTTCCTTCAGTGAATGTTTTGATTCACCGTCTACTATGGTTAAGTCAAGATTTTTGCTCTAATCAAGATTATGTATAAGGATATCCGAGGAAGAATTCCTGACTATGGAAATAAATTACATCAAATTTACAGGAAAATGTCCATTATTATTTTATAACATTAATTAAAAACAATATGCCCACGAGTGCTGCACAATATATTAATAACAAAAATTAACGCTCCACTATTAATTTGACGAGTTAAAACCATGGTCATCGAGTATCCGGAGTTGTGGAGGCTCGATCCTCCGTCTGTTCTAGCACGATGCGTTAAACCCGCAGGGATCACACAGACACCTAGGAATGGGAGGTAATCCGGCTTAATCAAAGGAATGGGAGATTACATCCATTTCTATGGATCAATATCCCCTCACCAGTACGAAGGCGCCCTCCTAGAAGGAAAATAATGCGGAGACGTGAAGAAAAATTCACATCTAGTGAAAATCCCGCCAAGAGCCGAGCTCCTCCCAGCTGCCCCAGCGAATTAATGCTCCTGAAAATTCTTGGTAACGAGACCTGACAACTGTCTTATATGATAACGAAGGTAGTGCCCCAGTACACCTCCCCCCCCCCCCGACTGAAATTGCTTCCTCTTCCTCTTGTGCTGTGCCCATGTCCTTCTCCCCTGGGGGTACTACGGTTACTCTTCCCTGGGGTGCCACTGTTATTCTCACCTGGGGTGCTATTGTTAGTACCCCCTGATAGACGTTATAACTAGAGCAGCTGGACTACTGACAAGCTTTAAGCTTTTAACTTGTTACGTGACTGCCGCAGCTGCACGTAACTACCGTACCTGAACCTGACTACCGAAGCTGTACGTGACTACCGCAGCTGTATGTGACCACCGCAGCTGTACATGACCACCGCAGCTGTACATGACCACCGCAGCTGTACATCACCGCAGCTGTACATGACCACCGCAGCTGTACATGACCACCGCAGCTGTACATGACCACCGCAACTGTACATGACCACCGCAGCTGTACATGACCACCGCAGCTGTACATGACCACCGCAGCTGTACATGACCACCGCAACTGTACATGACCACCGCAGCTGTACATGACCACCGCAACTGTACATGACCACCGCAGCTGTACATGACCACCGCAGCTGTATGTGACCACCGCAGCTGTACATGACCACCGCAACTGTACATGACCACCGCAGCTGTACATCACCGCAGCTGTACATGACCACCGCAGCTGTACATGACCACCGCAGCTGTACATGACCACCGCAGCTGTACATCACCGCAGCTGTACATGACCACCGCAGCTGTACATGACCACCGCAGCTGTACATCACCGCAGCTGTACATGACCACCGCAGCTGTACATGACCACCGCAGCTGTACATGACCACCGCAACTGTACATGACCACCGCAGCTGTACATGACCACCGCAGCTGTACATGACCACCGCAGCTGTACATGACCACCGCAACTGTACATGACCACCGCAGCTGTACATGACCACCGCAACTGTACATGACCACCGCAGCTGTATGTGACCACCGCAGCTGTACATGACCACCGCAACTGTACATGACCACCGCAGCTGTACATCACCGCAGCTGTACATGACCACCGCAGCTGTACATGACCACCGCAGCTGTACATCACCGCAGCTGTACATGACCACCGCAGCTGTACATGACCACCGCAGCTGTACATGACCACCGCAGCTGTACATCACCGCAGCTGTACATGACCACCGCAGCTGTACATGACCACCGCAGCTGTACATGACCACCGCAACTGTACATGACCACCGCAGCTTACATGACCACCGCAGCTGTACATGACCACCGCAGCTGTACATGACCACCGCAGCTTACATGACCACCGCAGCTGTACATGACCACCGCAGCTGTACATGACCACCGCAGCTGTACATGACCACTGCAGCTGTACATGACCACCGCAGCTGTACATCACCGCAGCTGTACATGACCACCGCAGCTGTACATGACCACCGCAGCTGTACATCACCGCAGCTGTACATGACCACCGCAGCTGTACATGACCACCGCAGCTGTACATCACCGCAGCTGTACATGACCACCGCAGCTTACATGACCACCGCAGCTGTACATGACCACCGCAACTGTACATGACCACCGCAGCTTACATGACCACCGCAGCTGTACATGACCACCGCAGCTGTACATGACCACCGCAGCTGTACATCACCGCAGCTGTACATGACCACCGCAGCTTACATGACCACCGCAGCTGTACATGACCACCGCAACTGTACATGACCACCGCAGCTTACATGACCACCGCAGTTGTACATGACCACCGCAGCTGTACATGACCACCGCAGCTGTACATGACCACCGCAGCTGTACATGACCACCGCAGCTGTACATCACCGCAGCTGTACATGACCACCGCAGCTGTACATGACCACCGCAGCTGTACATCACCGCAGCTGTACATGACCACCGCAGCTTACATGACCACCGCAGCTGTACATGACCACCGCAACTGTACATGACCACCGCAGCTTACATGACCACCGCAGCTGTACATGACCACCGCAGCTGTACATGACCACCGCAGCTGTACATGACCACCGCAGCTTACATGACCACCGCAGCTGTACATGACCACCGCAGCTGTACATGACCACCGCAGCTGTACATGACCACCGCAACTGTACATGACCACCGCAGCTTACATGACCACCGCAGCTGTACATGACCACCGCAGCTGTACATGACCACCGCAGCTGTACATGACCACCGCAGCTGTACATGACCACCGCAACTGTACATGACCACCGCAGCTGTATGTGACCACCGCATCTGTACGTGACTACCGCAGCTGTACGTGTTCTCGCCTCTCCAGTCCCATTTACGAAATCATCATTCTAACAGAGAAGCGCTAAACACGTCAACGTGGCTTAGTATTATCATATTTATGTAAAGCGTTAAACCCACAGGAGTCATCCATCGCCTAGAGAATTGGGGGTCTACCAAGTTCACTCCAAGGAAGGGGGAGGCAAGTTCCATCCCTTGGATCAGGAGCCCATCACCAGCGTCGAGGAGATGGGGTCATGGGGGAATGGGCAAGCAGTCTTGATCTAACGGGAGGGTAGCTCCAGTAACTTGGACTAAGAGCCCCTCAAGACACCTTTCCAAACTTTTTGTATTTACGTAAATTGTAAATATTTGTTCACAAATCTTTGCTGTAAATCGGTTTCTATAGTTTTCGTGACTAACTTAACAGTTTACAAGTACTGTATCTGGTTGTTTTAATACACACAAATACACGTCAACAGACGTAATATTTCACGGTTATCAATGTTATCATGTACCCACAAGTATGTTAATAAGACAATATGCGGGATATGGCATTTTTTGAGAAGACGCTTCGTCCCCATAGACTTAATCAATTACTCTCTCTTTGGAGGATTAACAAGGTCCTTGGTGGGCAAAACGTCTCTTATAAACTGACGTAAGCATCGCCTTGTGTCTTATCAACATAAATCATTAATTATTATTGTTCTTATAATCAAGGGGGAAGCGCTAAACCCGTAGGATTATACAGTGCCTGTGGGGGGATGTGGAAGGTATTCAGGCTTAATTCGGGGAACTGGAGCACAGATCCAATTCCCTAGATCAAGAGCCCCTCACCAGCGTCAAGTAACCTTCCTCGTATACAAGGTGACGCGGGAAGCGACGGTTGGGCATTTGCAGACAAGAAAATATAGGTCCTGTAATAATGGATAAGTAGATATAGTTATCTTTATCATATTAACTAAGTGTCGGCTTACAGCCTGTCTTTTAGTTAGTTAGTTTAATATGTTTATTATGCACCCCATACCCATCCTGTGGGCGGTAGTCAAAAGATTACAGAGGTACATAATTGGTCCAGGGACTGGGCCTCAAAGTTTTGATAGCTGAGCAAGTTACAGAGGTAATGAATTCACAATTTACAAAGGTAATGAACTCACAATTTACAAAGGTAATGAACTCCAGGTAGGTCTAGTCACAATCATGACAAGTTACGAAGGTATTTACAGATTACAGAGGTACACAATGGGTCCAGGGACCGGGCTCCAAAGTTTTGATGGCTGAACTAGGTACAAGGTAATGAACTCACAAGTTACAAAGGTAATGAACTCACAAGTTACAAAGGTAATGAATACTGTAAGAATGGTTACTTACGTTTATACATGGCTACAATCATGAACAAATTTTAGAGTAATGAGCAATTCACACTTCCACACCCGGTCACAACTGTAGTGAGTTATTGGTGCAAATGTTGATTGCTGAGTCTCTCTCTCTCTCACACACACACACACACACACATACAAATTCATACACACACACACATAAACACACACACACACACACACACACACACAAACTCATACACACACACGCACACACACTCATAAGGCTGAGGAAAGAAGGTGGGGAACTCACAAAAAACGATCAAGAGGTATGTGAGGAGCTCAACACGAGATTTAAGGAAGTATTTACAGTAGAGACAGGAAGGACTCTGGGGGGACAGACCAGATGGGGACACCAACAAGGAATACACCAACAAGTGTTGGACGACATACATACAGATGAGGAGGAGGTGAAGAAACTGCTAAGGGACATCGATACCTCAAAGGCAATGGGACCGGACAACATCTCTCCATGGGTCCTTAGAGAGGGAGCAGATATGTTGTGCGTACCACTTACCACAATCTTCAACACATCCCTGGAAACTGGGCAACTACCTGAGGTATGGAAGACAGCAAATGTAGTTCCCATTTTCAAAAAAGGAGACAGAAAAGAGGCACTAAACTATAGACCTGTGTCATTGACGTGTATAGTATGCAAAATTATGGAGAAGATTATCAGGAGGAGAGTGGTGGAGCACCTGGAACGGAACAGGAGTATAAATGCCAACCAGCACGGATTCACGGAAGGCAAATCCTGTGTCACAAACCTTCTGGAGTTTTATGATAAAATAACAGAAGTAAGACAAGAGAGAGAGGGGTGGGTTGATTGCATCTTCTTGGACTGCAAGAAGGCCTTTGACACAGTTCCTCACAAGAGATTAGTGCAGAAGCTAGAGCATCAGGCGCATATAACAGGAAGGGCACTGCAATGGATCAGAGAATACCTGACAGGGAGGCAACAACGAGTCATGGTACGTAATGATGTATCACAGTGGGCACCTGTGACGAGCGGGGTCCCACAGGGGTCGGTCCTAGGACCAGTGCTATTTTTGGTATATGTGAACGACATGACGGAAGGGTTAGACTCAGAAGTGTCCCTGTTTGCAGA
>NC_091319.1:13895669-13930669 GCF_038502225.1 Cherax quadricarinatus | reverse complement strand
ATATCACAAACCTCACCCCAACAGCTGTCCCTTATGGGCATTCTGACCCCACCCCCATCAACACATACCCCACCTACACCACAGCCCCATATAGGCCCCCACCAAGGCTCTCCCTCCCCCAACCCCAATATACTTGCATGACCACAATGATAGAAAAGAAACTAAAGGTTTGGTACACAAATGCGGATGGAATAATGAATAAACATGAGGAGTGGAATGAAAGAATCAGTGAAAAATCCCCAGACATCATAGCAGTCACAGAAACAAAACTCGCTGAGATAATAACAGACACAATCTTCCCAACAGGATATCAGATCCTGAGGAAAGATAGAAGGAGTAGAGGGGGAGGAGGGGTTGCACTGCTCATAAAACACCAATGGGGATTTGAGGAAATGGAAGGCATGGACATGATTGGAGAAAGAGACTACATTGTAGGTACAATTCAGTCCGGAGAACATAAAGTAGTCATTGGAGTGATGTATAACCCACCACAGAACTGCAGGAGGCCAAGAGAGGAGTACGAAGAAAACAACAGGGTGATGGTGGACACACTGGCTGAGGTGGCAAGAAGAGCTCACTTGAGCAGAGCAAAGTTACTGGTAATGGGCGATTTCAACCACAGGGAGATCGACTGGGAAAACCTGGAGCCACATGGGGGTCCCGAAACATGGAGAGCAAAGATGATGGATGTGGTACTTGAAAACCTCATGCATCAACATGTCAGGGACACAACCAGAGAGAGAGGGGAGGATGAGCCAGCAAGACTGGATCTTGTGTTCACCCTGAGCAGTTCAGACATCGAGGACATCACTTACGAGAGGCCCCTTGGAGCTAGCGATCATGTGGTTCTGAGTTTTGACTATATAGTAGAGTTACAAGTGGAGAAGGTAACAGGAACTGAAGGGGACAGGCCAAACTATAAAAGGGGGGACTACACAGGTATGAGAAACTTCCTGCAGGAGGTTCAGTGGGACAGAGAAATGGTAGGAAAATCAGTAAATGAGATGATGGAATATGTGGCAACAAAGTGCAAGGAGGCAGAGGAAAGTTTTGTTCCCAAGGGAAACAGAAATAATAGGAAGACCAAGACGAGTCCTTGGTTTACCCGAAGGTGTAGGGAGGCAAAAGCTAAGTGCAACAGAGAATGGAAAAGGTACAGGAGGCATAGGACCCAGGAAAACAAGGAGATTAGTAGAAGAGCCAGAAACGAGTATGCGCAGATAAGGAGGGAGGCCCAGAGACAGTATGAAAACGACATAGCATCGAAAGTCAAATCTGACCCGAAACTGCTGTATAGCCACATTAGGAAGAAGACAACAGTCAAGGACCAGGTGATAAGGCTGAGGAAAGAAGGTGGGGAACTCACAAGAAACGATCAAGAGGTATGTGAGGAGCTCAACACGAGATTTAAGGAAGTATTTACAGTAGAGACAGGAAGGACTCTGGGGGGACAGACCAGATGGGGACACCAACAAGGAATACACCAACAAGTGTTGGACGACATACATACAGATGAGGAGGAGGTGAAGAAACTGCTAAGGGACATCGATACCTCAAAGGCAATGGGACCGGACAACATCTCTCCATGGGTCCTTAGAGAGGGAGCAGATATGTTGTGCGTACCACTTACCACAATCTTCAACACATCCCTGGAAACTGGGCAACTACCTGAGGTATGGAAGACAGCAAATGTAGTTCCCATTTTCAAAAAAGGAGACAGAAAAGAGGCACTAAACTATAGACCTGTGTCATTGACGTGTATAGTATGCAAAATTATGGAGAAGATTATCAGGAGGAGAGTGGTGGAGCACCTGGAACGGAACAGGAGTATAAATGCCAACCAGCACGGATTCACGGAAGGCAAATCCTGTGTCACAAACCTTCTGGAGTTTTATGATAAAATAACAGAAGTAAGACAAGAGAGAGAGGGGTGGGTTGATTGCATCTTCTTGGACTGCAAGAAGGCCTTTGACACAGTTCCTCACAAGAGATTAGTGCAGAAGCTAGAGCATCAGGCGCATATAACAGGAAGGGCACTGCAATGGATCAGAGAATACCTGACAGGGAGGCAACAACGAGTCATGGTACGTAATGATGTATCACAGTGGGCACCTGTGACGAGCGGGGTCCCACAGGGGTCGGTCCTAGGACCAGTGCTATTTTTGGTATATGTGAACGACATGACGGAAGGGTTAGACTCAGAAGTGTCCCTGTTTGCAGATGATGTGAAGTTAATGAGGAGAATTAAATCTGATGAGGACCAGGCAGGACTTCAAAGAGACCTGGACAGACTGGACACCTGGTCCAGCAAATGGCTTCTCGAATTTAATCCTGCCAAATGCAAAGTCATGAAGATAGGGGAAGGGCACAGAAGACCACAGACAGAGTATAGGCTAGGTGGCCAAAGACTGCAAACCTCACTCAAGGAGAAAGATCTTGGGGTGAGTATAACACCGAGCATGTCTCCGGAAGCACACATCAATCAGATAACTGCTGCAGCATATGGGCGCCTGGCAAACCTGAGAACAGCATTCCGACACCTTAGTAAGGAATCATTCAAGACACTGTACACCGTGTATGTCAGGCCCATACTGGAGTATGCAGCACCTGTTTGGAACCCGCACTTGATAAAGCACGTCAAGAAACTAGAGAAAGTACAAAGGTTTGCAACAAGGTTAGTTCCAGAGCTAAGGGGAATGTCCTATGAAGAAAGATTAAGGGAAATCGGCCTGACGACACTGGAGGACAGGAGGGTCAGGGGAGACATGATAACGACATATAAAATACTGCGTGGAATAGACAAGGTGGACAAGGACAGGATGTTCCAGGGAGGGGACACAGAAACAAGAGGCCACAATTGGAAGTTGAAGACACAAATGAGTCAGAGAGATAGTAGGAAGTATTTCTTCAGTCATAGAGTTGTAAGGCAGTGGAATAGCCTAGAAAATGACGTAGTGGAGGCAGGAACCATACACAGTTTTAAGACGAGGTTTGATAAAGCTCATGGAGCGGGGAGAGAGAGGGTCTAGTAGCAACCGGTGAAGAGGCGGGGCCAGGAGCTAGGACTCGACCCCTGCAACCACAAATAGGTGAGTACACACACACACACACACACACACACACACACACACTCAATATTTCAGTCATAGAAAACGTCAGACTTGAAGGTACAGCTACATTAAATAATTTTATACCGAGATAATTAGGCTCAGCTCTGACGGGAATCCTTGCTAGGGTGAAACATAATTAGCAAGGTTAATTAAACTTATTAAAGAGGACAAGGACAAACATAATGGCGTGAAGGTATATGAGACATAGTGAGCGTATGTACTCGCCTATTTGTGGTTGCAGGGATCGATTCACAGCTCCTGGCTCTGTCTCTTCGCTGGTCGCTACTAGGTCCACTCTCTCCCTGCTCCATGAGCTTTGTCACATCTATTCTTAAAGTTATGTATGCATCCTGCCTCTATTACATCATTCTCCAGATAGTTTCACTTCCCGACAACTCTATGGCTAAAGAAATACTTCCTAACATCCCTGTGACTCATCTGTGTTTTCAACTTCCAGTTATGTCCCTTCGTTGCTGTGTCCCATCTCTGAAACATCCAGTCCCTATCCACCCTGTCAATTCCTTTCAACATTTTATAAGTCGTTATCATGTCCCCTCCTATCTCTCCTGTCCTTCAGTGTCGTAAGATTGATTTCCCTTAACCTTTCTTCGTAGGACATACCTCTTAGCTCCTGGACTAGTCTTCTTGCAAACCTCTGCACTTTCTCTAATTTCTTGACGTGCTTGACCAGGTGTGGGTTCCATACTGGTGTGTACTCACCTAATTGTGGTTGCAAGGGGTCGAGACTTAGCTCCTGGCCCCGCCTCTCCACTGATCGCTACTAGGTTCTCTCTCTCCCTGTTCCATGAGCTTTATCATACCTCGTCTTTAAGTGCTATGTATGGTTCCTGCCTCCACTACATCACTTGCTAGATTATTTCACTTCCTGACAACTCTATGACTGAAGAATACTTCCTAACATCCCTGTGACTCATCCAAGTCTTCAACTTCCAAATGTGACCCCTTGTTTCTGTGTCCCCCTCTCTGGAACATCCTGTCTCTGTCCACCTTATCTATTCCACGCAGTATTTTGTATGTCGTTATCATGTCTCCCCTAACCCTCCTGTTCTCCAGTGTAGTGAGGCCGATTTCCCTTAACCTTTCTTTGTAGGACATCCCCATTAGCTCTGGAACTAGCCTTGCTGTAAACCTTTGCACTTTCTCTAATTTCTTGACGTGCTTGACCGGGTGTGGGTTCCAAACTGGTTCTGCATACTCCAGTATGGGCCTGATGTACACAGTGTACAGTGTCTGGAAAGATTCCTTACTTAGGTATCGGAACACTATTCTCAGGTTTGCCAGGCGCCCATATGCTGCAACAGTTATCTGGTTGATGTGTGCTTCCGGAGACGTGCTCCGTGTTATACTCACCCCAAGATCTTTCTCCTTGAGCGAGGTTTGCAGTCTTTGGGCACCTAGCCTATACTCTGTCTGAGGTCTTCTTTGCCCTTCCCCGATCTTCATGACTTTGCATTTGGCTGGGTTAAATTCGAGAAGCAAGTTGCTGGACCAGGTGTCCAGCCAGTCCAGGTCTCTTTGAAGTCCTGCCTGATCCTCATCTGATTTAATTCTCTTCATTAACTTCACATCATCTGCGAACAGGGACACCTCTGGGTCTATCCCTTCCATCATGTCATTCACATATACCAAAAATGGCACTGGTCCTAGGACCGACCCCTGTGGGACCCCGCTCGTCACAGGTGCCCATTGTGATACCTCATCACGTACCATGGCTCGTTGTTGACTCCCTGTCAGGTATTCTCTGATTCATTGCAGTGCCCTTCCCGTTATACGCGCCTAATCCTCTAGTTTCTGCACTAATCTTTTGTGAGGAACTGTGTCGAAGGCCTTCTTGCAGTCCAGGAAAATGCAATCAACCCACCCCTCTCTCTCGTGTTTTACTTCTGTTACTTTGTCATAAAACTCCAGAAGGGTTGTGACACAGGATTTGCTTTCCACGAGTCCGTGTTGGTTGTCGTTTATATTCTTGTTCCATTCCAGGTGCTCCACCACTCTCCTCCTGATAATCTTCTCCATGACTTTGCATACTATACCCGTCAGTGACACTGGTCTGTAGTTTAATGTCTCTTTTCTGTCTCATTTTTTTAAAATTGGAACTACATTTGCAGTCTTCCATACCTCAGGTAGTTGCCCAATTTCAAGGGATGTGTTGAAGATTTTGGTTAGTGGCACACACAGGATTTCTTCTCCCTGTCTAAGGACCCATAGGGAGATGTCCGGTCCCATTGCCTTTGAGGTATTAAGGTCACTTAGCAGCTTCTTTACCTCCTCCTCAGTTGTGTCTATGTCATCCAACACTTGTTGGTGTATTCCTTGTTAGTGCCCCCCTCTGTTCTCTCTTCCCAGAGTCCCTCCTGTCTCCACTGTAAATACTTCCTTAAATCTCATGTTGAGCTCCTCACATATCTCTAGATCGCTTCTGTTGAGTTCCCCACCTTCTTTTCTCAGCCTGATCACCTGGTCTTTGACTGTTGTCTTTCTCCTAATGTGGCTATACAGCAGTTTCGGGTCAGACTTAACTTTCGATGCTATGTCGCTTTCGTACTTTCGCTGGGCCTCCCTCCTTATCTGTGCATACTCATTTCTGGCTCTTCGACTGATCTCCTTATTTTCCTGTGTCCTTTGCCTTCTGTACCTTTCCCATTCTCTAGTGCACTTAGTTTTTGCCTCCCTACACCTTCGGGTAAACCAAGGACTCACTTTGGTCTTCCCATTAATTCTTTTGCCCTTGGGAACAAACCTTTTCTCTGCCTCCTTGCATTTTGTTGTTACATATTCCATCATTTCGTTTACTGACTTTCGTACCAGTTGTCTGTCCCACTGAACCTCCTGCAGGAAGTTCCTCATACTTGTGTAGCCCCCCCCCTTCCTTTTATAGTTTGGCTTTTCCCATTCGACTCCTGTTACCCTCTCCACTTGTAACTCTATGTAATCATAACTCAGTGTGTGTGTGTGTGTGTGTGTGTGTGTGTGTGTGTGTGTGTGTGTGTTGGGGGGAAGGGGAGAGTACAGGGTAGTGTTCGTGTGGGTGTAGCTAGGGAGCCAGGAAGTCGAGGGGTGGGATATCCGGGAAGAGGGATGGTGGGACGAGGAGTCAGGGGTGCCAGCACCAGGCTACAGATAATGCTATACTTCCCACCATTTTCGTGCTATTCCTCTTATATTATCGTACATAAATTTTAACATATATTAACAAGTGATATGACGAGTATTGCAATGTGATTTGCGTCATGTAATTTAGCTTAAACCGCAACATATTGTTCAATTACATTTAAATGAATTCTACAAACCTCTTTCGCTAGAAGCAGTACAGGTACCCATCTCTGTATGGTATAAACAGGCTGTCAGCAGACCCTGATATATGTAGCTTATAGAATTTATTCACAAACCCTCAAAGCCCGCCCTTCAAACCTATCACTGTACAGATTAGAGAGTGTAAAGAATACACTGAAGACGGGACACTACAAACATAACTACAAATAGATAATTACACACACACATACACGCACACAGACGGCTACAAGTGAATCGAATCAGTGTGGTGCACCAGCAACTGCTGGACACAATGCATACAACTGGGGAAGAGGTGAAGAAACTGTTGTGTGAGCTAGATACCTCGAAGGCAGTGACACCAAATATCTGTCCATGAATCGTGAGATAGGGAGCAGAGGTATTATGTGGGCCACTAGCAATAATCTTCAACAAGTCATTCGACGCCGAACTGCCGAAGGCGTGGAAGCCAACAAATGTAGTTCCAATTTTTAAGAAAAGAGACAGAAAGGTAGCGTTAAGCTACAGACCAGCGTCACTGACATGCATAGTAAGCAAGGTTATGGAGAAGATTATCAGGAGAAGAGTGGGGAAGCACCTAGAAAGGAGTGGGTTCATACATAACCAACACAACTTTAGAGATGGTAAATCCTGTCTCACAAAAATACTGGAGCTCCATAACAAGGCAACATAAATAAAGCAGGAGAGAGAGAGAAAAAAAAAAGGATGGGTTAGATTGCATTTTCTTGGACTGCAGGAAGGCATTTGACACAGTACCGCAAGCTAAAGGAGCAGTCAGAAATAACAGAAAAGGCACTATAATGAATCAAGGCATACATGCATAACAGGAAGTAAACGAGGGACTGTCCGAGATGTGTCTGAATGGATGCATATGACAATTAGGGCTCCACAAGGCTAAGTACAAGGATCGGTATTTTTTCTTGTATACGTCACTGATGTGACAGAAGGGATAGACTAAGAGGTATCCCTGTTCGCAGATTATGTGAAACTAATGAGGAGACTACAAGCAGATTAGGAACAGGAAGGACTACAATGGCTCTGGATAGGCTGCAGATCTGGTCCGACAAGTGGTTACTGTTATTTAACCCCAGCAAGTGTAAAGTTATGAAGTTTGGGGAGGGGCAAAGAAGACCGCAGTCGGAGTACATTATTATTATTATAATCAAGGGGGAAGCGCTAAACCCGTAGGATTATACAGCGCCTGGGGGGTTGTAGAAGGCATTCAGGCTTAATTCGGGGAACTGGAGCACAGATCCAATTCCCTAAATCAAGAGCCCCTCACCAACATCAAGGAACCTTCCCTGAGGGGAGTCGGAGTACAGACTCGGGGATGGGGGAAAGGCGCAAACGCTGCAAACATCTCTCAAGGAGAAGGACCTTTGGGTGAGTAGTATACCGAGCATATCGCCTGAGGCGATCAACCGAATAACAGCTTCAGCAAATGCGCGTCTAACAAATCCAAGACTAGCTGTCAGAAATCTAAATAAGGAGTCATTCATGACACTATACGATGTACGTCAGGCCAATATTGGAGTATGAAGCACTAGTACAGAATCTTACGCCTGGTCAAGCATATCAGGAAAAAGAGCAAAGGTCTGCAATTAAACTAGTCCTGGAGCTAAGGGGTATGTCCTATGAGGAAAATTTAAAGGAAACGTAATCTGATGATACTAGAGGAAATACTAGGGGTGATACGATAATAACGTACAAAATACCGAGGGGGAATTGATAGGGTGGACAGGAACAGTTTGAGACGGAAAACAGAACACGAGGACACAGCTGGAAGCTGAAAACAAAGAAGAGTCACAGAGATGTTAGGATGTATTTCATCAGTCTTAGTGTAGTCAGGCAGTGGAGTGGAGGTAGAATCCATACATAGTTGTAAGAAAAGGTACGATAAGGTTCTCGAAGTCAGGAGAGAGTGAACCTAATAGCAACCCGCGAAAAGGAAGTGCTAACCACATGAAAGGTGAGCACACGCATGCATGCACGCACACACACACACACACACATACACTGGCAGGAAAAACACATCAGGCATACAAGGAAACTGTCATGTAATTCCGGCCAACACCTATCATGAGAGCTGCGATGTGTGTACCTCAGTTCACGGTGTGCTCTCTCTGGCAACAGATATAAGCAGTGTGTGTGGTATCTAGGGTAAGTTATCGGCAGTGTGTGGGACATCTAGAGATACCGGCAGTGTATGGGGTATGAAGGGTGAGATATCGGCAGTATGTGGGGTATCCAGGGTGAGATATCTGTAGTTTTGGATATCTAGGGTGACATGTCAGCATAATGGAGACTACACTGTTACCGACACACACACACACACACACACACACACACACACGATATAATAATAATAATATTATATATATATATATATATATATATATATATATATATATATATATATATATATATATATATATATATAAACACTGATCTCTGGCTGAAGGAGACTCGAACCTACGAGCCTAAGGACAAGGTACGCAGTGCTTTACCAATCTACCCACACTGGACAATACCTGGGCGTGTAGCATGCGCTACACGTTTGATCCAATGCAGCCAGCTTTCAGGGAGAAGGCTTACAGCTTTTCATCTCATCCCCTGCATGCATCAGCCTTACTAGAGATTTGAACAATGCAAGGAATTCGCGAGAGCATGCGAAATATACACAAACACTGATCTCTGGCTGACGGAGACTCGAACCTACGAACCTTAGGACAAAGTACGCAGTGCTTTACCAATCTACCCACACTGGACAATACCTTGGCGTGTAGCATGCGCTACACGTTTGATCCAAGGCAGCCAGCTTTCAGGGAGAAGGCTTACAGCTTTTCATCTCATCCCCTGCATGCATCAGCCTTACTAGAGATTTGAACAATGCAAGGAATTCGCGAGAGTATGCGAAATATACACAAACACTGATCTCTGGCTGAAGGAGACTCGAACCTACGAACCTTAGGACAAGGTACGCAGTGCTTTACCAATCTACCCACACTGGACAATACCTTGGCGTGTAGCAAGCGCTACACGCTTGATCCAAGGCAGCCAGCTTTCAGGGAGAAGGCTTACAGCTTTTCATCTCATCCCCTGCATGCATCAGCCTTACTAGAGATTTGAACAATGCAAGGAATTCGCGAGAGCATGCGAAATATACACAAACACTGATCTCTCGCATGCTCTCGCGAATTCCTTGCATTGTTCAAATCTCTAGTAAGGCTGATGCATGCAGGGGATGAGATGAAAAGCTGTAAGCCTTCTCCCTGAAAGCTGGCTGCCTTGGATCAAACGTGTAGCGCATGCTACACGCCAAGGTATTGTCCAGTGTGGGTAGATTGGTAAAGCACTGCGTGCCTTGTCCTAAGGTTCGCAGGTTCGAGTCTCCTTCAGCCAGAGATCAGTGTTTGTGTATATTTCGCATGCTCTGGCGAATTCCTTGTATATATATATATATAAGAACATTTATTAATAAACCGAATATATTTACAGAAAAAAACATAAACATGAATACAATAGCACAATGTATCAAAGATCATGAATTTCCTCCAGCTCCTCTGAGGCTGGACGCGAGCCAAGTATGCAGCAAGCATTTCCCCTCTGGATGGCTACGCCGAGGCGCTGGAACATGCAAGTGGCTGCCCTTGGGCCCTTGGTGGTGTCGATGAGTCTGGAACCCAATTCTTAAAGGAAACGTGTGCCATTTTTTCCCCATGATCCCATGGTCTCTGATCCCACTGGGACAAATTGATACTGTTGACTTATGTTCCTGTACTTGCTGATCTTGCACTCCTCTCTGTAGTCAGCAGCTCCTCCCTGTCGCCCCACACTGTGATGGATATAGGTGTCAGCCAGTGTGGACACAAAGGTATAGTCCCATGCTAAGAGCTTGCCATTCTTCCAAGGATAGATGGTGATCCTGTCCTGGCGGTTTGCTGGGTTGTGGGTATTGTTGGCTGCTAGTGATCGGGGCTCCCTCTCGGCTGGGCATCCAGCTGTAGCAAGGGTTCTCTTAATGATGTCGTTGACCTCATTGTGTCTTGCATGCCAGCCCTTGGTTTTGGAACAGTTAAGACCATGTAGACCGTATTGGTCTGCTTGCGCTTCGCCGCAAATACACGTATATCCTGTGTGAATTGGGGCACCAAGGCGCATATATATATATATATATATATATATATATATATATATATATATATATTTTTTTTTTTTTTTTATTATCACACCGGCCGATTCCCACCAAGGCAGGGTGGCCCGAAAAAGAAAAACTTTCACCATCATTCACTCCATCACTGTCTTGCCAGAAGGGTGCTTTACACTACAGTTTTTAAACTGCAACATTAACACCCCTCCTTCAGAGTGCAGGCACTGTACTTCCCATCTCCAGGACTCAAGTCCGGCCTGCCGGTTTCCCTGAATCCCTTCATAAATGTTACTTTGCTCACACTCCAACAGCACGTCAAGTATTAAAAACCATTTGTCTCCATTCACTCCTATCAAACACGCTCACGCATGCCTGCTGGAAGTCCAAGCCCCTCGCACACAAAACCTCCTTTACCCCCTCCCTCCAACCCTTCCTAGGCCGACCCCTACCCCGCCTTCCTTCCACTACAGACTGATACACTCTTGAAGTCATTCTGTTTCGCTCCATTCTCTCTACATGTCCGAACCACCTCAACAACCCTTCCTCAGCCCTCTGGACAACAGTTTTGGTAATCCCGCACCTCCTCCTAACTTCCAAACTACGAATTCTCTGCATTATATTCACAGCACACATTGCCCTCAGACATGACATCTCCACTGCCTCCAGCCTTCTCCTCGCTGCAACATTCATCACCCACGCTTCACACCCATATAAGAGCGTTGGTAAAACTATACTCTCATACATTCCCCTCTTTGCCTCCAAGGACAAAGTTCTTTGTCTCCACAGACTCCTAAGTGCACCACTCACTCTTTTTCCCTCATCAATTCTATGATTCACCTCATCTTTCATAGACCCATCCGCTGACACGTCCACTCCCAAATATCTGAATACGTTCACCTCCTCCATACTCTCTCCCTCCAATCTGATATTCAATCTTTCATCACCTAATCTTTTTGTTATCCTCATAACCTTACTCTTTCCTGTATTCACCTTTAATTTTCTTCTTTTGCACACCCTACCAAATTCATCCACCAATCTCTGCAACTTCTCTTCAGAATCTCCCAAGAGCACAGTGTCATCGGCAAAGAGCAGCTGTGACAACTCCCACTTTGTGTGTGATTCTTTATCTTTTAACTCCACGCCTCTTGCCAAGACCCTCGCATTTACTTCTCTTACAACCCCATCTATAAATATATTAAACAACCACGGTGACATCACACATCCTTGTCTAAGGCCTACTTTTACTGGGAAAAAATTTCCCTCTTTCCTACATACTCTAACTTGAGCCTCACTATCCTCGTAAAAACTCTTCACTGCTTTCAGTAACCTACCTCCTACACCATACACTTGCAACATCTGCCACATTGCCCCCCTATCCACCCTGTCATACGCCTTTTCCAAATCCATAAATGCCACAAAGACCTCTTTAGCCTTATCTAAATACTGTTCACTTATATGTTTCACTGTAAACACCTGGTCCACACACCCCCTACCTTTCCTAAAGCCTCCTTGTTCATCTGCTATCCTATTCTCCGTCTTACTCTTAATTCTTTCAATTATAACTCTACCATACACTTTACCAGGTACACTCAACAGACTTATCCCCCTATAATTTTTGCACTCTCTTTTATCCCCTTTGCCTTTATACAAAGGAACTATGCATGCTCTCTGCCAATCCCTAGGTACCTTACCCTCTTCCATACATTTATTAAATAATTGCACCAACCACTCCAAAACTATATCCCCACCTGCTTTTAACATTTCTATCTTTATCCCATCAATCCCGGCTGCCTTACCCCCTTTCATTTTACCTACTGCCTCACGAACTTCCCCCACACTCACAACTGGCTCTTCCTCACTCCTACAAGATGTTATTCCTCCTTGCCCTATACACGAAATCACAGCTTCCCTATCTTCATCAACATTTAACAATTCCTCAAAATATTCCTTCCATCTTCCCAATACCTCTACCTCTCCATTTAATAACTCTCCTCTCCTATTTTTAACTGACAAATCCATTTGTTCTCTAGGCTTTCTTAACTTGTTAATCTCACTCCAAAACTTTTTCTTATTTTCAACAAAATTTGTTGATAACATCTCACCCACTCTCTCATTTGCTCTCTTTTTACATTGCTTCACCACTCTCTTAACTTCTCTCTTTTTCTCCATATACTCTTCCCTCCTTGCATCACTTCTACTTTGTAAAAACTTCTCATATGCTAACTTTTTCTCCCTTACTACTCTCTTTACATCATCATTCCACCAATCGCTCCTCTTCCCTCCTGCACCCACTTTCCTGTAACCACAAACTTCTGCTGAACACTCTAACACTACATTTTTAAACCTACCCCATACCTCTTCGACCCCATTGCCTATGCTCTCATTAGCCCATCTATCCTCCAATAGCTGTTTATATCTTACCCTAACTGCCTCCTCTTTTAGTTTATAAACCTTCACCTCTCTCTTCCCTGATGCTTCTATTCTCCTTGTATCCCATCTACCTTTTACTCTCAGTGTAGCTACAACTAGAAAGTGATCTGATATATCTGTGGCCCCTCTATAAACATGTACATCCTGAAGTCTACTCAACAGTCTTTTATCTACCAATACATAATCCAACAAACTACTGTCATTTCGCCCTACATCATATCGTGTATACTTATTTATCCTCTTTTTCTTAAAATATGTATTACCTATAACTAAACCCCTTTCTATACAAAGTTCAATCAAAGGGCTCCCATTATCATTTACACCTGGCACCCCAAACTTACCTACCACACCCTCTCTAAAAGTTTCTCCTACTTTAGCATTCAAGTCCCCTACCACAATTACTCTCTCACTTGGTTCAAAGGCTCCTATACATTCACTTAACATCTCCCAAAATCTCTCTCTCTCCTCTGCATTCCTCTCTTCTCCAGGTGCATACACGCTTATTATGACCCACTTCTCGCATCCAACCTTTACTTTAATCCACATAATTCTTGAATTTACACATTCATATTCTCTTTTCTCCTTCCATAACTGATCATTTAACATTACTGCTACCCCTTCCTTTGCTCTAACTCTCTCAGATACTCCAGATTTAATCCCATTTATTTCCCCCCACTGAAACTCTCCTACCCCCTTCAGCTTTGTTTCGCTTAGGGCCAGGACATCCAACTTCTTTTCATTCATAACATCAGCAATCATCTGTTTCTTGTCATCCGCACTACATCCACGCACATTTAAGCAACCCAGTTTTATAAAGTTTTTCTTCTTCTCTTTTTTAGTAATTGTATACAGGAGAAGGGGTTACTAGCCCATTGCTCCCGGCATTTTAGTCGCCTCATACGACACGCATGGCTTACGGAGGAAAGATTCTTTTCCACTTCCCCATGGACAATAGAAGAAATAAAAAAGAACAAGAGCTATTTAGAAAAAGGAGAAAAACCTAGATGTATGTATATATATATATGCATGTGCGTGTCTGTGAAGTGTGACCAAAGTGTAAGTAGGAGTAGCAAGATATCCCTGTTATCTTAGCGTGTTTATGAGACAGAAAAAGAAACCAGCAATCCTACCATCATGCAAAACAGTTACAGGTTTTTGTTTCACAGTCATCTGGCAGGACGGTAGTACTTCCCTGGGTGGTTGCTGTCTACCAACCTACTACCTACTACCTATATATATATATATATATATATATATATATATATATATATATATATATATATATATATATATATGTCTTCTTATAACCAGGTGCCGTTGCCCTAATACTATTACTATGCTGTACTGATGCTGATACTAATACCACTTCCATCTCCCCTCCCCCTTTCCTACTTGTTATCTAGTCATCTTTGCTTTTCTCGTTCATTTGTGTTTCGACAATGGTCCAGAATGGCCCGAAACGTTGTCTTAATTTTATTTTAACAGTATGAATATATTTTGTGATTCGTTTTAGCCACGTCACAGTGAGTTGTATTTTTCAGGTATTGCCCTGTAACAAACAGCAGAAGCAGCCAGCTGGGCAGTACACACATCCTCACTGGTACACATTGAACCTCTTGATATGACGACTAAAGGTATTTTGATTTGAAGTTTTGGTGATAGTTATGAGATTTAAAGTTTTGCATACGCATTTACGTGTGTTTAAAATAAATTTCAGTAGTTTCTTATTATATTTACAGGCAGTAAGCTTTCGTGAGCACACGCACTCACGATTAGATATGTAGTCATACAGAGGAGCCTTATAAATAACCACACAAATAACACTGGACACACACGCCCATTGCCCACCCACAACATAAAAAGTATGCACCCATTTCATGTAAACTACACACAGTATATACTCGCATATATATCCACTGCCATGTCCTCAACACAAATGTATACCCACTTGTAAGTGCGCAACACAGTTGTGATCTATATTTCGCATGTAACCTAGAATGTTACTGACTTATTTTGTCGGCCATACTGAAGTGTAACAGCACTGATAAGCACGTACACACGGGATTTCGCTTATTTTTCTTAGCCTCTACGATGGTTATTGCTTGTTGTGTGCTGTTGGATGCAACAAAACTCATAAGTCATATCAAACTTTTTACAGGTTCTCCGACGATTCTGAAGAACGAAAACTTGCCAGTGAGGCAGCCTTGTTATCCAGCCCCCAAAATAGTGGTGGGTCTCAAGGCTACTTGTAGGCTTTCACATCCTCTCCAGCATTGAGAGAGAGAGAGAGAGAGAGAGAGAGAGAGAGAGAGAGAGAGAGAGAGAGAGAGAGAGAGAGAGAGAGAGAGAGAGAGAGAGAGAGAGAGAGAGAGAGAGAGAGAGAGAGAGAGAGAGAGAGAGAGAGAGAGCGAGAGAGAGATAGAGAGAGAGACTGTTCACGTAATGGTATAAATCATGAGTTTATCGATGCATAGTTTATCAACACAAGACCGTGTGAAGGCACAGCAATATAACTGACAATAATTACAAAATAAAAAAAATGTACGTGGATTAATAAGTCTAATGAAGAAAGATAAAAGTGTTGTCATTCAGCATTGTCCACCAGCAGTGCATTCCCCCACCAAGACACAAAGGGAAGCTCAATACACTCCCTGTTATGTGGGTCATTATGCCACTGTAGCACTATCTTCCCACCTTCACCGTGTTATGAGGGTTATTATACAACTGTGTAGCACTATCCTCCCACCACCACCTAGTGTAGTGGATTTTCCCTTGGTAATCAAGAGTTATGTATTATACTCAAATTAGTAATGATGAATTATGGTCCATGTAGACATGCTCTTCATTTACATGCAAAGATACATTCTTAACTAAGTGATGGATTTGTTGGTTTACTAGCCTATGAAATCACATGATGGACATCAATGCTGCATGGAACCTGTAATCCACCAGTCAAGGATAATTAATCCCAAAGTAGGGATTACAGAAATCTCTCAGCATGTATGCACATAAACCTCTCACTGGGTGTTTTTATCTTCCAGTAAATGATGAAAAAATACCCATCTTTCAGTATATTATACATATATTTTCCCATTAGTATTAAATGACATGATCAAGGTAATTTCCGGAGGAATCTATTAGATACAGTGCCCTTCAAGATGGGAGGGAGGGGGGATGCATGGCCTTGACGATAGTAAAGGGCTTTTGATCGATGGGTTTTGTATTAGTAAGCATATGTGATAAACTTATGCTATATATGGTGAACACTATCTCTCCTTACGCTGGAAATTGTGTACAAACCTACAAAAGCCTTCAAGCACACCAGTACTCTGGGGCTGGGTAAGAAGCCAGCGTCTGTGGCAGGTATCTTAGTGTCGTGGACAGCAGCACGCCTCGTCATCACGGTTGTAGTAAATAAACGTGTTATAACACATCAGTATTTGTGCTCAAGCAGCTTTAAGTTACTGAAGGTTAAGATAAAGTAATATGTGTTCAGATTTTTTAACCCGGAGGGATAGTTACTCAGGATAACCCAAGAAAGTCAGTGCTGACGTCATCGAGGACTGAATGTCTTATTTTCATTGGGGTCCTTCAGTCTTGTCCTCCAGGATGCGGCCCACGACAGTCTATTAACACCCTGTACCTACTTATTGCTAGGTGGACAGGGACAGCAGGTGTAAGGAAACATGGCAACGTTTCCACCCGTTCCGGGACTGAACAACGGACACTCAGTGTGAGGCTAGAGCGTTGCCAACCGAGCCCCGGGGCGATTATCTTTTTTTATAGGTATAATTAAATTTTGTCTCTTCTCAATGAATGTTAATTTACAAAAGACATTTACAAAGTGTGTTAATGTTGATTTAAAATCACATGCTCTTAGAGCTGTTTAACTAATAGCTGATACAATTTGTATATATTCTGATGAGTATATCACCTTTGATGTGTGTACACAACGAGCAACAGTGAATGTACACATAGACGGGTATATATATCAGTTTATATACTCAGAGTTTACTCTAATCCCAATAATTATTTATAACTTCAAGCATCTGTGAAGTCAAGTATCCACCGTTAAATATTAGCTACACAGACCACTGTATTCTAATATCATTAATTAAATTTCCATTTCCCTGCCACTGTATGACGCATGGAGGTCATGCAGTGACTGGGGAATGGAAGGCAATAAGGTTTGCTATGAAAAATGTAAGGGATAGCTCCAAATTCTTGGATCAAGAACTTTGCACCAGCATCAAGGCACCTTTAATGGAATTCCTGCTTCTCCTAGTCTTTCCGCTTCGCAGCAAAAATCCTTCATTTTCGCCTTTCAAAATCCACTGGGAATTTGTAGAATGTTAGACTTGAATTTATCATCTTGCCGACTGTTACATCTAGAGCACAATAAGAAATAACCATCACAGAGGCTTAGAAAGATGGAATGTTATGTTCATGTGAAGTATGTGTAAGTGATGTTACTGCGGCTTCACGTCCAACATGGCCAACAAAATTAGAGTCAGTAACCCGTGACGTTACATGCAAAACCTCAATAACTGCAAACCTTTAAAAATGGGACGGTGCTGGTAACGTGTGCAGAATAACAATGAATGCAGTTTATAGGAAGGGGAAATGTTGAGGCTATCATAGGTGTATATATTTAGCATATAGTCTACCAGAGGGGTCTCTACCTCTATTTATTATCATATTTGTGGGGAAGTACTAAACCCGTAGAGGTTGTTACAATGGGAGGGGAATGGTAAGTAACGAGGTTTGATCCAGGGAGAACTGAGCGCTAATTCGTTGATCAACCAATGACAAATGAGCCAATCATCGGTAAACCATGGTTTACCGATGTTTACCTAGGTTAAGCCTGGTTCACAGGTATACCTAAGCTACTCTGGTTTACACAGATATACTTAAGTTAACTTCTGTATCCAAGTGTCATAAGAACATAAAACACAAGAATGAACATCGCAGTAGGCCTATTAGCTCATGTAGGTAGGTTCAACTCACACCCACTCATGTACTTATCACACTTATATCTAAAGTTACCTGGAGTTTACCTGGAGAGAGTTCCGGGGGTCAACGCCCCCGCGGCCCGGTCTGTGACCAGGCCTCCTGGTGGATCAGAACCTGATCAACCAGGGCTGCATGCAAACCAACGTACGAGCCACAGCCCGGCTGGTCAGGAACCGACTTTAGGTGCTTGTCCAGTGCCAGCTTGAAGACTGCCAGGGGTCTGTTGGTAATCCCCCTTATGTATGCTGGGAGGCAGTTGAACAGTCTCGGGCCCCTGACACTTATTGTATGGTCTCTTAACGTGCTAGTGACACCCCTGCTTTTCATTGGGGGGATGTTGCATCGTCTGCCAAGTCTTTTGCTTTCGTAGTGAGTGATTTTCGTGTGCAAGTTCGGTACTAGTCCCTCTAGGATTTTCCAGGTGTATATAATCATGTATCTCTCCCGCCTGCGTTCCAGGGAATACAGGTTCAGGAACCTCAAGCGCTCCCAGTAATTGAGGTGTTTTATCTCCGTTATGCGCGCCGTGAAGGTTCTCTGTACATTTTCTGGGTCAGCAATTTCACCTGCCTTGAAAGGTGCTGTTAGTGTGCAGCAATATTCCAGCCTAGATAGAACAAGTGACCTGAAGAGTGTCATCATGGGCATGGCATCAATAGTTTTGCCCAAAGTTCTCTCCTCAAAGAAGTTGCCTAGAACGTTATTCGACTCATTTATTGACAAACTAGAACTTCACTATATCCTTTCTAAATCTAAATTTGTCGAACCTGAATCCATTGCTGAGAGTCCTGTCTTAGATATTTTCAACACGCTATTTATATCCCCTTTATTCCTTCCTGTTTTCCATTTGAACACTTGAATCATGTTTTCCCAAGTTCTCTAATATACGTCTTTACAGAGAGTGCATATTCAATACCTTCAGCCCAGACTTCGTAGAAAAGGTTTCTGATACAAAGAATTAACTTCGGCATCCTTCTCTATATATTTTTCCAGCGCACTGTAACATGGAGGCCAGAACTGTGCAACATAATATAAACATACAAAGTTGAGATATAATATTAGGACTTCTATTATTCTTGTTGGTATGAAGCCAAGTATTCTATTAACTTTATTGAGACGCTTATGCACTGTTATCTTGGTTTTAAATTTCTGATAACCAGAACTCTTGATTTTTTTCTTAGTAATCACTTTGACTAAGATCATCTACTGCATCCTGTCGGTATATGCATAATATTCCGGTTCTGTCATTAAGTGGTTAATTACCCGTTGATGGGTTTCGAGAGTTTTCCTATTCCCGCAGGCCGGCCCTGGGCCAGGCTTGTCTGGTTAACCAAACTGTTGCTGTCCATTTAAAAACCAATGGATTACTGCATAGAGTTCGAAGATGATTCCAGATACATACACGAGTGGCCTAGGTGGTGGCATTTTATACGTCAGGAAAGAGAAGTGTTTTCTGGTACAAGTCTTAGTCATATGAAGACCCGCTAATAGAAATTATTGATCATGTTACAGAGACCTTCCACTGGCTTACTGGTCCATCTCGCTATATATATATATATATATATATATATATATATATATATATATATATATATATATATATATATATATATATATATATATGGATGAATTAGGAGTGGTTGTGGTGGCGGTTTATTCGTCAGAGAACCGCCCTGACTTTTGATACAGGTCTTAATCAGATGACACGTTCGAGGTAAGAACCCACTGAAATAACTTAAATAGAGATTAAAACAAACTATCTACATATATTCACACCTATCGCTGTATATACTCTTAATACAGACGTACGCGTGTCTTTGTATATATCCCTGGCTACTTTGCAATGCTGAACGTGTTCCTATATCTGTGAGGCGGGAGACCAGCCAGGCGACCCACTCTCTCCTCCGGATGGGCCACCACACCCATACACACAATGACCAACAATGATAACGTATATGTGACCATGGAATTACCGTTTATATTATGAAAATATGCCAGAGGTCAGCTATGCCAGAACGAATTAATGTTCATATGCAATTTTTTCCTAAGTCAGATTTATAAAATACGTATATTATTGATTCGTTTTATAAATATAATAGTTTGCCATTATCTTATATTTTATATAAAAAATTATCAGTTATTTAATAATAAAAAGGGGAAAGCGCTAAACCTGTATGATTATACAGCATCTGTGGGGGGATGTGGAAGGTATTCAGGTTTAATTCAGGGAACTGGAGCACAGATCCAATTCCCTAGATCAAGAGCCCCTCACCAGCATCAAGGAACCTTCCTTGAGGGGAGTTATTTAGTCAATAAAATATTTATACCCTTACACTGGCATGCTTAAGCACTTAATAAAGAAGGTTACTTAACAAATCACAAATAAGACTATAAGATCAATGGAACCAGTATGCGCTTTTGGTCCATGCTAGGCAGGACCAATTTACACCCACTCGTATACCTGTCCAACCTTTATTTAAAGATATACAAAGTTCTCGCAAAGTTTGTTCCATTCATCCACAACTATTACCAAAAAAAGGGTGCTTCGTATATCCTTTCTAAATCAAGATCTCTCCAACTGGAATTCATTGATGCGAGTCCTGTCTTGGTTAGATTATTATTATTATTATCAAGGGGAAGCGCTAAACCCGTAGAATTATACGGTGGATGCGGAAGGAATTCAGGCTGAATTCGGGGAACTGGAGCACAGATCCAATTCCCTAAATCAAGAGCCCCTCACCAATGTCTTGGTTAGATATGCTCAGCACGTTGTTGTGTTATTTATATTCTCCTTATTTATTCCTTCTTTCTATCTGCAACCTTCAGTCATATCTCCTTCAGTTTAAAGTCTTTCAAGAGTGCAGATTCGATGCCTTCAGTCTATATTCGTACGAAAGATTTCTGATACTTGTATATTTTTACAGCGCATTTATGTCAGTTCTGTATGTAATTAGTAAAGAAGAAGTGAGAAGTGTAATGTGAACGAGACCTTACCAAACATATATAAAGTTCACGTATTTCCTTAGGACTTCCATTATTTATACTTCTTGATGAGACACTAAGAATTCTATGAGGATAATTGTGAACAGCTACACACTATTGTCTTGGCTTTAGTTAAACTTCTACTGAAATTTTTTTTAATCCTTTTCAGATTAATTTTGACCAGGATCTACATTGTGTCTTATGATATTGGCTTTATTCATGTTAAGCGCTAAACCCCTGTGAGTCATTCAGCGCACTGCTTGGTGGAGGCTTGTTGCTCCGTCTGGTGAGCGCCAGACACACGCGCGCTTCCTGTTTGTACCCACCTGTACATTTATGTATATTATGAATGGCATAGTTATTTTCTTTTCTATTCTTAGAGCCTTACATTTGTGCAGCAGTTATGGCATATCATGCTATTCGTTGGGAAGCGATAAATTCACAAGGGTCATTCATCATCTGAGAAATGTGAAAGAAGCGTTGGAGTCGATGAAATTGATGGCAGTTGCCTTTCCTTGGACACACAGCCCTTAACTAACACCATCGCACTTATTTCTCTCTGAAGGAGTTGGGACATTATTTTTAATATCATAGGAGCGCTAAACCCGTAGGGATTACATAGCCCCTGTGAGGTGGGGGTTAGGAAAACATTCAGGCTTAATTCAAGGAATTTTAAGTATTCTATTTGGGTCACCGAATTCCACTGAAGACTGTACATCACGTTTCCAGACGAAAATGTAAAGAATTGTTTAGTAAACTGCGTTTTGAGCACCTACCACGCCACTTATAACAGTAAAACAAAATATAATACTTTGCTGTAGCACAATTTTTACAAAGAGAGATTCACATTCAACTATACTCTATTTCCGGCTCCCGCAGTGCTATTTCACTTTCAAATAAATACGTATTCATACTTTCTTTCAACTGAATTGCAAAAACAATCAGACTGTGATGGATTACTGTTTTCATTTGAACTAATGGTATGTGGGCCAGCGGGCTGCCTGCAGCAAATGACTGCCTGTTTAGGCAAGTGCCAGATAAACTTGACTCTGTGGGAGTGGGAACAATCTCGAAACACGTCGAAGGTACAACATCAAACCACAATCTGACATTATTGGTATTTTTAGCACACAATACTAGCAGCTAAGCAACAAACCTAGATGTACAATCACACCATCATCTAGCTGGTAGGTAAGACACATGGGCAACAGTTAGGCAACTTTATTCCGAAACGTTTCGCCTACACAGTAGGCTTTTTCAGTCGAGCACCAAAGTAGGCAGGAGCAGTAGAGATGTGAAGACGGTGTAATCAGTCCATCACCCTTGAAGTCGGAGATTTGAGGTTGTCAGTCCCTGAGCCTGGAGAAGAGTTCTGTTCCATAGTCGGAAGCAGTTCTGGAACAGAACTCTTCTCCAGGCTGAAGGACTGACAACCTCAAATCTCCGACTTCAAGGGTGATGAACTCATTATATCATCTTCACATCTAGTCTAATGCTCCTGCCTACTTTTGCACTCGACTGAAGAAGCCTACTGTGTAGGCGAAAAGTTTCGGAATAAAGTTGCCTAACTTGTCCATGTGTCTTACCTACCAACCTGTAGGTATTGTATACCATTTTAATATTCATCATCTAGCTGACGCTATTATCATGGTTACTCCCCTAGAAGAGGAAGCAGGTTGCAGCAGTCAACATGGAGGCATCCCTCCTACACCTGCTCCACGCCTTTCACCTCCCTGCTCTAACCCTTCATCCTCCACACGTGCTGGTTTTGCTGCCTCCACCATTAGCGGAGGAGGATGTCAGGAGGTTCGGGCACTGCGGCTGGTGGGCAAGAGGGGCAAAGAAAAGGAGGCAGAGTACCCAGTCAAGACAGTTCGACAGCTGGCACGGGTGAACCTGGCAGTTTCAGCTATCATCTTCCTGTGTCAGGTAAGACGATATATAACCCTCTCTGGTTATAATTATATTCATGGAGAAGTGATAAACCCGTAAGGGTCATATGATTCCTGAGGAATGGGAAGTAATCAAGTTTTATCCTGGGAAAGGTAGGCTAGCGCCAGTTTTTGGATCAGGACTCCATCAGTATCAAGGCTGCCCACAGTCTGTGTGTACGCACCCCTTGATATACAATACTAGTGTATGACTGTGCCCACCCAAGGTACAAAGTACAGTGTATGTTGTGCCCACCCCTGGTACAAAGCACAGTGTATGTTGTGCCCACCCCTGGTACAAAGCACAGTGTATGTTGTGCCCACCCAAGGTACAAAGTACAGTGTATGTTGTGCCCACCCCAGGTACAAAGCACAGTGTATGTTGTGCCCACCCCTGGTACAAAGCACAGTGTATGTTGTGCCCACCCCTGGTACAAAACACAGTGTATGTTGTGCCCACCCCTGGTACAAAGCACAGTGTATGTTGTGCCCACCCCTGGTACAAAGCACAGTGTATGTTGTGTCCACCCCTGGCACAAAGCACAGTGTATGTTGTGCCCACCCCTGGTACAAAGCACAGTGTATGTTGTACCTACCCCAGGTGCAAAGCACAGTGTATGTTGTGCCCACCCCTGGTACAAAACAGTGTATGTTGTGTCCACCCCTGGCACAAAGCACAGTGTATGTTGTGCCCACCCCTGGTACAAAGCACAGTGTATGTTGTACCCACCCCAGGTGCAAAGCACAGTGTATGTTGTGCCCAACCATGGTACAAAGCACAGTGTATGTTGTGCCCAACCCTGGTACAAAGCACAGTGTATGTTGTGTCCACCCTTGGCTACACAAGTGAATGAGGGGCGCCCACTCCTGGCTACACAAGTGGACGAGGGGTGCCCACTCCTGGCTACACAAGTGGACGAGGGGTGCCCACTCCTGGCTACACAAGTGGACAAGGGGTGCCCACTCCTGGCTACACAAGTGGACAAGGGGTGCCCACTCCTGGCTACACAAGTGGACAAGGGGTGCCCACTCCTGGCTACACAAGTGGATGAGGGATGCCTACTCCTGGCAACACAAGTGGATGAGGGATGCCTACTCCTGGCAACACAAGTGGACGAGGGGTGCCCACTCCTGGCTACACAAGTGTGCCTACTCTTGTTACACAAGTGTATAGGTGTGCCAACTTCTGGTTATACAATAAAAGCGTATGTGTGTGCCCACCCCTGGTACACATTACAGTGTGTGTGTACAGACCCCTGGTACACATTACAGTGTGTGTACAGACCCCTGGTACACATTACAGTGTGTACATACCCCTGGTACACAGTGTGTGTACAGATCCCTGGTACAGTGTGTGTACAGATCCCTGGTACAGTGTGTGTACAGATCCCTGGTACAGTGTGTGTACAGATCCCTGATACACATTAGTGTGTGTGCAGACCCCAGGTACACATTACATTGGTCACCAGATCAACAAATATGCTCTGTGGCTTGACAATCAAAACACTTCTGTAACATTTACACAATCTACCTAGTCCTAAATATTTTCCTCACCTTCAAGACTTCATATTACTCGCTACTCCAGCTGGTGGTAGCGGCCTGTCTGTGTCGGCCGGTGGTAATAATGGCAGGCGTGTGGGTGGGCATCCTGGTGCTGGTGCAGGCCATCCTGGGACTTCGAGCAGCCAACACTAACTTTTCTCAAGCCCTGTAAGTAACACCACCACTCACTTGTATTGCACCGGAGTACACATCATGCAAGTGTGCTCAGCCACCTGTCCTGGGACTTTCAGTAGCTGACAGTACCTCTCTCACCCCCTGTAACTACCTACATGTACTGCACCAGACCACACCTTGGCCACGCAATCTGTAACTGGCATTTTCCTCACAACGCGTTGTTTAGAGTAATATTTTTCATTCCCACACTCTTAAATGACTACTGCACTAACAAGCCTTATAAAGACATCTTAGTTTCTTAGGTTTAAAAACATTTCAACTGCGCAAATTAACTGTACATTAATACCAAGAATACTTTAACCCCTAAAATAATAGAAAATAAAGTAAATTCAGTGTATATACAGATATGTACCCTCATGTAAAGTAATTAGTATTGATCAAAGAGGGTAACTCAGATTACTTGGATCAAGAGCCTTTCAGCAGTATCAAGGAATATCCCCCCCTTGTAGGGGTGGGAGTTGCTAACAACTGTTTACTACACTTGGATGAAGAGCCCCCCCCTCACCGCGGTCAAGGAACCTCCTTTAAGGGGGTCGATCCAAGGGAAAGATACGTTGAGTTCCTTGGATCACAAACCCCTCAGTGGCATCAAGGACCCTCTCATAAGTTACAAGAGACAAGTGCTGCAACGATGTAAATGTTCTCTACACTGAGAATTATTATATTACAGTGAATGTTAAACCCGTCTATATTGAGAATTCGTCAGTGGTGCAGTTGAAAATTTCGCTGCTGGTTGACGTCACTAACATTCTAACTTTCGCTCCAAGCTAACGAAGAGCATTTGCATTTCTCAGTCATATATCTTTAAGAAACATGTTCATTTATTTTCTCAATCTTGCCACAGTTTAACCAGTCATTCAAATTCAAATTCAAATTCAAAGTTTATTCTCTATAAGGATTACAATGCTGAGTTTACAGAAATTTGGTTATTGTGTGGTTTACATGTAGTAAAATTGTGATTACAGAGTGTACCACTAGAACGCTTAGCATGGCTAGGCATTTCGGGCAGACTTAGTTTTATTCTTAATTGTAAAATATTACAAATTATGAGGTAAGTTGGTATTATGGCTAAGTGACTAAATACTAGTTTGTGAGTTTAGCAATGTGAATGCTTTTGTTTTGGCACAGTACATAGTTTCAGTATTAGAGTATCACAGGATTCATTATTGTAAGATTGAGATTAATATTTCTCTTTATGGTCAAATGAGTGAGTGAAAGTGTGAACCACCAGGTGGTATTCGTGTAGTTAGTTGACGGGGTGTATCAGGGAGATAAGATGTTTTCTAATGGTAGTTTTGAAGGTGATGAATGTGTCTGCAGTTCTAGAGTTCTCAGGTAGGGTATTCCAGATTTTAGGGCCTTTGACATACATTGAATTTTTGTAAAGGTTTAGTCGGACACGGGGAATGTCGTAGAGATGTTTGTGTCTGGTGTTATGCCTGTGGGTTCTGTCACAACTATCAAGAAAGCGTTTTAGGTCAAGGTTGATATTAGAGTTTAAGGCCCTGTAGATGTAGATTGCACAGTAGTAAGTGTGGATGTACTGAACTGGGAGTAAGTTTAGGTCTATGAAGAGTGGGGGGGTGTGTTGCCAGGGATAGGATTTAGTGATTATTCTTACCAAGTCGATATTTTAATCAGCTCCTCATTCACAATGGTGTTGAGGGTGGCAAGATTAGGGTGAGAGATGACATAAGTCGTGTCATCAGCAAAGAGAATGGGTTTCAGGTGTTGGGATACGTTTGGAAGGTCATTGATGTATATGAGGAAGAGCAGGGGACCAAGGACACTTCCCTGCGGAATTCCAGTATCAAGTGGCCGTGTTGCTGATGCTGTGTCTTTAATGGTGACGTACTGATACCTATTAGTAATGTAAGATTTGAAATAAGCAAGCGCATGGCCTCTTATACCGTAATGATCAAGTTTGTGGAGTAGGATGTCGTGGTCTACTGTGTCAAAAGCTTTTCTTAGGTCAATAAAAGTTCCTAGTGGATATTCCTTATTTTCCAATGCTGTGTAAAGCAGATCTAGCATTTTTATGATTGCATCATTAGTGCTTTTATTTTTCCTGAATCCAAATTGGCAGGGGTTGAGTATGTTTTGAGCCGTTATAAATGAATACAGTCTCCTGTGCACGAGTTTCTCAAAGATTTTGGATAGCAATGGTAAGTTAGATATTGGCCTATAGTTGTTTAAGTCTGTAGGGTCACCACCTTTATGTATTGGTGTAACCCTTGCCATCTTGAGTAGTTTCGGGAAGGTGCTAGTCTCTAGTGACTTGTTAAAAAGTAATGAAATAGCATGCGAAAGGACATGGGCCGCTCGCTTGTACAGTAATGGTGGGACATGAGACAGATTCCCCGAGTTATTTTTAAGTGACTTTATAATCTCAGTGACTTCCGTGGGCTCAGTTGGTGCAAGATAGAAGGAATTAGGGAAACTCCCATCTAGGTAGTCCCCAGCATGGGCATTGGTATGTGGGATTTTACTGGCGAGATTAGATCCTATGGTTGAGAAGAAGTCGTTTATCTTGTTAGCTGTGTCAGTGGGATGTAGTGGTGTTTCATTAGGTTTAGTTAGGACAATATTCTTGGTTTTTCTCAGTTTGTGGGTCCCTAGGGTTATTATATTATTTATATTATTGATATTATTATTATTATTATTATTATTATTATTATTATTATTATTATTATAACTACTGAAAAACGCGCTAAACCCATTTGGTTCATTTAGCCTGTATGCACAAAATTATTTTGTGCGCCACAAGTGGACCAGTACAACCACACATTAATTCGAAAATTTTTGTACGCCATCATATTAAAAGACTTATGGACACCTAAGTCTCTTGGATGTGGGAGATGCTAACCGTCGCCTAAAGCTCTAAACTAAGGTGACAGTGTCTGCACAATTTCACCCCTGAATATCTTTCCCATATATTCTCTTCAGAGTGGTGGGCCACGCATGGGTGTCTGGTGTAGTGTGTGTGGTATGTCTGGCCGCAGCTGGCTATCTCTGCTCCAACCACCTCACACTGGCCTGCATCTCCACTTTCCACAGGCCAGATCACTCCTCAGGTGAGTCCCACTTGTATGCACTAGAAAAACAAGCAGTGGATATTATATTAATTATAGGGAAGAGCTAAGCCCGTTTGGGTTATTCAGCGCAAGGAGTGGTGGAGGCTCCATCCTCCGTCCTCTAAGAGCCGGACAAGCTACCTAACCACTTTCTAACCACATATTAATAGAGGAAAACTAAGTACTGAATTGAAATCTAAATACAGAACAATCGAACCAATTCAGATAGGAAGGCATCACTCCAGTTGATTAATAGCTTATTATTATTATTATTTTGATTATTATACAAAAAATAATGATTAAGCGGCGGTTCCCAATGAGCTGGAACTTGAATCAATATATTATAACTCTATAATAATATACGTATGTATTTCTGTTTTTATCGTAATATACGTATGTATTTTAGTTCTGTTGTTGAAGGTAAGCATTGGTCCTACCGTACATGGCTTGCAGGTATGTATTTATTCATTAGTAGCGCTTCTGCAGGTGGTGAAAATACAATGTGTAGGGTATTTTACCGTCTGTGGAGCGGCTGTACAAGGCGGTGTAGTGTATTTAATATCACTGGTCTTTACCCCCACAAGGTGCGGATGTTCTTGGTGTAGTGTACTTGTTCATCACAGTCGTGAGGCGGTACGTGGCAGCTGAGTACTGTACTTGTTTATCAAAAGTGCTTCATCCCAGTGGTGCGACTGTACATGATGTTGTACTACACTTATTCATCAGTGACACTTTATCCCACAGTGGTGCGACTGTACGTCGTGGAAGTGGTGGCTCTGGTAGAATCTCTTCCCTGTCTCACAGGTGCTATCGTCTCTCTCCTAGGAGCTGCCCTCTCTGCCCGTGCTGCCTGTCCTCCCAAGGTAGGTGCTGCCACCTACGTTACGTCTACGTCACCGCTACTATTCACGTCTCGATGAATTAATAGCCATAGCTTGCTTCTCCCTACGCACATCATTAATTACTGTTGGGTCTAGCCAGTAATTGGAAGGGTGACTGCATGGACATAGCTTTGTCCTTGGCTAGTACTTCAATAGCCATTGGCTTCCTGTCGTCTATATGGACTTTGTCATGTTGCCACCCATGACATATCCGTCGCCACCGTAACTTAAGTCGATGACAATGTTGTAACCTCAATATTGTCATTATTACATTCAGGGGGAAGCGCTAAATCCGTAGGAGCCATACAGCACCTGGAGATTGATCTTACTTTACTAGTGTGTTTAAAAGGCATATAAATTCCCCCGTCTTCTAATAATATATTCATTTTTCCACTGTAATCTACCTTGTCCATAATTATTAACTCGTTTACTTTGTTTCGTAAGGTGAAGTCCAGGATCTTTCTTTAATTCATGGTATAACTTGACAAATCTTTGAGGACAACTGTGTTGCAGAGGTCTCAGCACAGCTCAGATTATGGACAAGGTAGATTATAGTGGAAAAATCGCGGGTTCTATCCCTACCCGTGGTATGGTTTGTTTAAAATGAACATATTATTAGAAGATGGGGGAACTTACGTGCCCTTTAAATGGTCTCAAAAAGTATCCTCCGAAAAGCGATTTCGAATATTAACTTGAAGCCTGGTGCCAGCATTAAAGCTGGCCTCCCCAGGTGTAGTTTATAAAATATTTGCAAATTATTCGTTGCAACAACAATGAGAAAATGAGCTGTGTTTACACAGCGGTAACTCAACCACTGGTTCGTGCCCATGTGTTATGAATTGAGAATCTAATTTACTCACTGAACGTATGAGCCTGTTGCTCATATGAATTTCTTTTAGCACAATTTTTTCTATATTCAAAAAATGATTTTCATTGAAATACATGTAAATATGTATTTAGTTTTTACGTAACAAGCGTTTTTTGTATATTTCATGTCTGTATTTTTTACACACAATCCCGATATTGATTTTAAAATATATTTTGACAGCAAAAACCGGAGACGCCATTTGTGCTGTATCTGCCACGCTGGGAAGAAGGTACATACGGCAGTGACCAACACACAGTCATCAGATCACAAGCCACACAACCATCTGCACCTGGTTCAGCCAACCAGAGTGTACAGAGGAACAACTCTCCTCCTCCTTCATATAACCAGATAGCCGAGGAATCATTTGCTTAGAGCTTGTATTGTAAAATTGGCTGCCATACAGTAGATCATTATATTTACGCTGAAGCTCTGAAACCGTAGGTATTATGCAGCTTCTGAGGAAGGGTAGATTAGTTTGATTTCTTGAATCAAGAACTCTTCGCCACCATCCATTCCCTTCTTCCTCTTGAAGGGTTCAACATGTTCCTATTCATAACTATGTGAAATCTCACAATCTGCAGTGGTGTGTTGTACTTAGCCTATTATCCTCTATGACATCCACTTGAATTCTCGATTTTTTCTGTAACATTGTCAAAAACCAGGATGCTTGAAATTTGAATTATTTTTCCAGTAGAAAGGCTAATTCCACTACAGATGATATGCAGTATATCTTTTATTTTTCCACTCAGTCATTGCATTTCTCTATGCAAAATAAGTTAAGTATCCCGAAGGACTTTTTCGAGTTACATGTATATAATATTTGACAGGTAGAAACACTAGGAGGAACAAATGCGAAAGTTTAATATAAATGTTTCCGTGGCTAAGGTAGACTCACAGTGAAGACAAAAATACGAGCTGCAGAAGAAGTGTTTATTGAAATAAAGTTTCACACAAACATAAGGTTGTAAAATAAAAAGACACAAGTGCAACTAATGTGACATTTTGCTGAGGCCACAATAAAATTTCACATTAGTTGCACTTGTGCCCTTTTACTTTACATATTGTCGGTAATTCTACCAACATTATTACAAACATAAACTTGTTTAGCAACTTGTGTCTGTATTTGTGTCTGTCTTTATGCTCGTTGGCGTTACACCATTTACATAGACTTATTGTTAGGATTAAACGATTAAATTATTTATTTTTTTGTTTTTTTAAACACGTTCCACGTTTATACCGCTGAATTAATATTTGCACATTAATGAAAGCTGTAAACGGAAGGCAGAGTTACAAATTTTCAAGCAGGAAAGTCGTGGGTGTTCCGTAATGTGCAATTTTCTATGACAAACTGCAGGTCGTGCTAGTAACTGAGGCTGGAGACGTTGACAGCTGCTAACCTGCCCCTTCCTTCCCTCCTCAAGAATTACTCTAGGAAATTTTCTTATATCTATAGTGTACATGTGAGTAAGAAACATGTAAGAATGCATAAGTTCTCAGTAATACCATACTATTTCCACTTGTAATGTATGCTTATAGTTAAATTAGTAATTTGTATCAATACACATTCTAGCCTGGAAATAATTCGGTATAACCTTCGTCTCGCTTAATTAATGTTAGGAAAAAAATATATATTTGCACCTGTATCCTGTGTTATATTATAATTTACATATATAATAATCTGTAAAGTTTAGTTATATATTTTTATGTTAACTTGATATTTATATTACTATTATAATTATTAATTCATAATCATTATTACACAGTGGTAAGAGGCCTGAGCTTGCTACCATCTGCAGCTCATAAGACTGCCATCCCCACGAGCCCCTTTGAGGCGGGGTAGATGGCAGACAAGAGGCCTAGCTTCTCCCTACGAGCCCCGTGAGGGCGGGGAATGTGGCTAGGCCTGGGGACACTTGGTCCCAAAGATGAGGAGGTACTGTACCTCCTCCCATGGGAGACTTAAGTCTCGAGACACTCCCCAGATAGGGAGCCAAGGCCGGGTCACCACTACTTGGAAAAGACCCGGGCCGGGAGAATACCGGCGAATAAAAAAAAAAATAAAAAATACACAGTGGCATCGATACCATGCCCAGCCCTTCTAGGGTAGGGTAGGTGCCTGAGTCCGAGCCTTTAGCTCATAAGACTGTCATTCCCATTAGCCCCCTTGGGGCGGGGATGGCAGACCAGAGAGGCCTAGCTTGTGGCTAGGCCTGGGGACAGTTAGTCCCAAAGATGAGGCGGTACTTGTGTCTCCTCCCATGGGAGACTTAGCTCTCAGACACTCCCTAGAGAGGGAGCCAAGGCCGGGCCACCACTTGGAAAAAGTCCGGGCCGGGAGAATACCGGCGAATCTTTAATAATAATAATAATACACAGTGGCGAATAAAAAAAAATACACAGTGGAAATATTTACATATGGAAAGTTTAACGTGTGTGCTCTTTAAATCATGCCCGGGCGCGATATAAAATTTAATTATTTTACTAATATACAATAATTATAACTAATATTATTACTAATTATTTTCAGTGAAAAGCAGCAAACCCATAGGGGTCATACAACGACTGATTATTAGGATTAATTTAAAAGAGATCACTAAACCCGTAGGAGTAATAGTGGGCATTGGGGAAGGGGGGTGGAGAATGCGAGGAAATCAAGATCGATCCAAGGAAAGGGAGGTCTAATTTCTTGGATCAAGAGCTTTGAGGAATGAGAGGTAATCAGGCCCGATGGAAAGGGAAAGTAACTCCAAGTCCTTGGAACAAGAGTACTCGGTCAACAGGTTCTGGAGTGCCGGTAGCATTTCTAGTGTATGCTGGGCACGGCATAACAGCCACTGCAAAGTTTTAACCTTATTAATGCTTTCATTTAGACTTATATTTATCAAGACGAACAAACTGTCTGTTCCGCGTCACTTCCAGACCAATTTGTGGCGTATTTTTTTTTTTAAATCAAACAATACCTCAAGAAAAGTTTCCTGATACCGGTGAGGGGCTCTTAATCCTAGAATCCTAGGAACTAGATTTATCCTCCCCATGGATCAAACTTGAATGCTTCCAATTCTCCCCAGGTGATATATATATATATTTAAATGGAGGAGAGAATAAGCAATCTTGATGCCCATGATGCTCTGTATCTCCTCACAAGGTGCCTTACTATTCCAAGACTCACTTACTTCCTGAGGTGTGCACCCTTTTTGACAACCCAACACTCGACGAATATGACGCACACCTGAGGTCAACCCTTAAGAAGGCACTGAACCTGTCACTAGAGGATCAGCAATGGGATCAGGCAACCCTCCCAGTACGACTGGGAGGTATAGGGGTGCGCAAAGCAACGCATGTTGCTTTACCTGCTTTTCTGTCTTCGTGTTTGGCTTCCAGTGCATTAGTCAAGAAGATTGTTCCCGAACGCTTGAGAGACGCGGAAGGAGCTCAAGACCCCAGGTTTACTGAAGCAGCGATTCGGTGGAACACCCTTACAGATTCCTCCAGTAGACCAGCTCCTCCCAAAGAACACAAACAGTCCCACTGGGACAAACCGATCATGGAAAAAATCGCCAACACAATGCTCTCCAATGCCTCAGGAAAGGACAAAGCTCGTCTCCTGGCAGTGAAGGCACCACACTCAGGAGATTTCCTGTTAGCTGTTCCCAATTCCTCCTTGGGCACTCGACTAGACCCACAGGCCATTCGGATTGGTGTTGCTCTTCGCCTAGCCGCCCCCATCCTCACCGAACATAGGTGTATTTGCGGCAGGGCGACAGCTGATCAATTCGGACTTCATAGTCTCGTGTGTCACACAGAAGGGAAGTATGCCAGGCATGAGGAGGTCAATGACATAAAGAGAAGCCTCGCCACAGCCCGTTGCCCAGCTCAATGGGAATCCCAAGTGCAGAGGTCTGACGGAAGCCAAAAGCGTCCTGATGGAGCCACTATGCTACCTTGGAAGGATGGAAAGCAGATTGCCTGGGACTACACATGTGCCGCCACGTTGGCAGACACTTACTTGCCATACTCCGTAGTGGAAGGGGGTGGAGCTGCCAGCCACAGGGAGACCCAGAAGATCCGCAAATATGAAGACCTTCCCGCTTGCTATAACTTCATTCCAATAGGGTCGGAGACCCTAGGAGCATGGGGCAAGTGTGCTCTAAAGTTCCTAATAGAGCTGGGTGAAAAGCTCATCATAGAAACCAAGGACCACAGGGCGACCAGCTTCCTCTTTCAGAGACTCAGTGTTGCGATCCAGAGAGGAAATGCCTGCAGCATTCTGGGCACGCGGCCCACCGCCGGGGAGCTGGACGAAGTATTCGAGATGTAGCTCTGAGTTACCTATGTTGTTTTACTTTCTATCGTATTTTTGTGAATGTTTTGTCAATGTATTTTGTCTTTAAATAAAATATATATAAAATATAGGGGGTGGTAGGAGAAAATTCTCAAACAGCTTCAGGGAGAACCTTGAATTTTCCCTGAAGCAAGTTTATTCTTTTCTCTGAGGATGAGGGTCCCTATAACAGTTCTAGAGGTGGTACTTAATATATATATATATATATATATATATATATATATATATAGATATATATATATATATATATATATATATATATATATATATATGCAAAACAACCACTGTGAAAGAGTAGTGAAATTCCAAGCGCTTTCGTGACTACTCACATTGTCAAGGAACTATGAAAGTAATACATCAAAGGAAGGCAATTAAAGGGTGAGGACCACACCTCACAGTCAACTCCCACAATAAATATATTTTTATTCTTATTCTTATAATGACAACTAAGCGCTAAATGCACAAGGGTCATACAGCCCTGGTAATATTATAATTATTAGAAAGCGTTAAATTCGTTAAGGGTCATATTGCGCTTGGGGAATGTGAATCAGGTTTGATTCGAGGGTGAATACAGCTCCAGTTCCTTGGATCAAGAGCCTTTCGCCAGCATTAAGGTATCCTCTACCCTCTTTGAAGGGTTATTTATCAATTTTCTTTTTAAAGATTTTTTTTCTGAAGCTTGTTGCACTCTGTCGCACAGCATTGTACCACACTGATGATTTTAGCGAATTTCATGAATATAAAATGTATGTGTGTGTGTGTGTGTGTGCTCACCTAATTGTACTCACCTAATTGTGGTTGCAGGGGTCGAGACTCAGCTCCTGGCCCCGCCTCTTCACTGATCGTTACTAGGTCCTCTCCCTCTCTGCTTCCTGAGCTTTGTCATACCTCTTCTTAAAACTATGTATGGTTCCTGCCTCCACTACTTCACTTGCTAGGCTATTCCACTTCCTGACGACTCTATGACTGAAGAAATATTTCCTAACGTTCCTGTGACTCGTCTGAGTCTTCAGCTTCCAGTTGTGACCCCTTGTTTCTGTGTCCCCTCTCTGGAACATCCTATCTCTGTCCACCTTGTCTATTCCCCGCAGTATCTTGTATGTCGTTATCATGTCTCCCCTGACCCTTCTGTCCTCCAGTGTCGTCAGTCCGATTTCCCTCAACCTTTCC
>NC_091319.1:13775669-13893169 GCF_038502225.1 Cherax quadricarinatus | reverse complement strand
CGCGCACACAACACTGCGCTAGCCAAGGATTCGAACCCATGTTGTAGTGGCCCGTCATTGTGAGCGAGAACCACGTGGATAGAATTTCTCTTTGCCCCCAAAACAGTCTGAATTTTTCGTGGTATCAACTGTACAAGATGCTGGAAACATGCCTTAAAGAATCTGGTACAGGTTGATATGATAGCATCAAGCAGTTTCTGCACATTTATCGACTGCTCATTCATGCTGCGGATCTCCCGTTCCACCACATCCCAAATTTTACTCCAAATTCTGACCCTACCATCGGCAACAGAAATCGTGATTCATCCGACTGGGTGACGTTTTTCCAATCTTCATCTCTCAAGTTTTGGTGAGCCTGTGCCTACTGTATCCTTAGTTTCATGTTCATAGCTGACATGAGTGGAACTCAGTGAAGTCTGCTGCTGTAGCCCATCCACCTCAAGGTTCGACTTGTGCCTTCGGAGATACTGCATACCACTGTTGTAACATGTGGTTATTTGAGCTACTGTCGTCCTCCTGCCAGCCTTAACCAGTTTGGCCATTTTCCTCTGACCTCTCTTATTAACAAGGCGTTTTTGCCCCCTTCCTCCCTCCACTGTTTTTTTTTTTCACACCATTTTCTGTGAACTTACAGACTGCCGTGCTTGAAAATCCCAGATCAGCACTTTCTGAGATACTCAAACCACCTCGTCTGGCACCAACAATCATTCAACGGTCAAAGTCATTTAGATTACATTTCTTCCTCATTCTGATGTTTGGTTTGAACAACATCTGAACCTCTTGACGATGTCTACATGCTTTTGGGCATTGAGGTGCTGCCACGTAACTGACTGATTTGATATTTGCATTAATCAAACGGATATATAATATTAAGAATATTTAAGACATCTGCTATTAGTTCATCTGCGAAGGCTCGTGGTAGTGACATGAGGTAAGCATATATGTTAGTGCGTCTGTCTCGTGATTAGAGAAGATTGAGCCTCCACATCTCTATACTGAATGACCCACACGAATTGGGTTAGAGATTGACAAAACGTAATTTCTGCTAGTAAGTTTAGGTATAGAATAAAACTTCGGTATTGCTGAGAATGTATATTGCGACATAGGCCATTGTAAACCCCAAATGCTGTACATAAAAGGTTTGATTGAGACGAGCAACACATTCACTGACCTTGACCACGAGAGACAGGGTGTTGAGGTGGGTGCCTTGGCAGGAGGGAGGGAGAGGTTCTGGTGAGCTGCTTTAAGAGTGGGAATGTACTGTACATGGGGTGATAATGCCACAGGTAACCTCTTCACCACCATTGCACCCTTACTCTCAAAACACACACACATACGCACCAATCACCCACATATTTAAAATTATATGATGTATGAGGCTGGCTAAGTCGAACTAATTCTCCATTCTTTTCAAACAGTCGTGGCGTTGTCAGGTAGTGACATACACAACTGTTACCTAGTTAAGTAACAACACTGCTAAACAATACCAGCGTTGTAAGGCCATGACAACTCTTCCAGCATTATCGTAACGCTGCAATAAGATGAATATCGCAAGCTGATAACAAGTGGCATCTTATACATTAATATATTCATGTGGAAGGGTTACATTCACAGAGAGATGTAATCAAGGCTGATGCCGTGAAAGGAAGATTTAATTTCGTGGATCAAGAGCCCCCTCCCCAGCATCAAGGCTCTCCCTCATCCCTCCGCCTTGAAGGAACATCTTACTCAACACTAGACGAACTCTTATTACAACACGTGTCGCGATCTTGAAAGTTCACAGCACCGAACCCTTTAAGCGGGTGCTTTGATGCTGGAGAAACTTTCTTAATCCAGGATATTGGGGCTGCCCTTCCCTTTCAGGAGTCATGTCTGATTGCCTCCCATTCTTAATGTATTGTATGATCCACGCAGGGTTGGCGCTTCTCCATGAATATAATAATAATCTCAGCACCAATAAAGAAGTGTTAATATGTCGTGAGCTTACAGCAGTAATATCCTGACCAATTGTTGCAGGAGAGCCAAGTAGCGTTGGAAAACATGGTTGGGCAGTTCGACCTAAGCCTCTGTGAACGACTCCGGACCAGCGAAGGTGACAGGGAATAACGCATATAATTTGATAACGTAGAGGAGGGAGAGAAATAGGTGAATATCATGGAAACAGGCAAACTTCGGAGGAAATAGGGGAAAATATAAGTGTAGTAAGTAGTTATGTGGAATAAAACACTAAATAACGCCAGAAGTAAATAAAATTGCGAGCAGACAATACAAAACTGTAAAATGCAGAGAATTATACAATGAAATTAGTTTAGAATAAAGAATCAATGAAGAGCAAGGAAGAATGAAAAAGAAACGTAAGATAAACCTGATTATTAGTGATAAATGTTAATAAACAAGACTAAGAGCATTTTGCGACAAAATGCAGATGAGAGACATTACTGTGTAGAACACAGGCATCCAAGTTATTTCCAAAAAGTGGGGAACACTACGAGGAATTCCAGTGTGAGCGGCCCACGCCGCTTTTATACTTATGTATAACCAGTGAGTTATTAAATAATAAGAATTTTTTAGCTGTCATAAAAAACTGGCGGGGAATTGATTAGGCACTGCTGGCTTAGTAGTTCATGTATGCTAGCTAATTAATTTTTTTATAATCACATGCGGGTCGCACTCTACAGTCAAATGGGCCATATTAGGCCCGTGGGCCACATGAGGAATATTTTTTTTACTCATTGTCTCCTTGTTACTGTGACTCACAAAATCGTAATGACACGATTGTAAACAAACCATATCACGGGCTGGGCTTGAACTCGCTGTGTGTGAGTCGCAAAACTCCGGACCGACGCGTTAGCCACTGGTCTGTCTGGAGTTTTACGACTCCGAGTTCAAGCCCAACCCGTGATATGGTTTGTCTCCTTGTTATTAGTCCCAGAACAGTGCTATAGTATCTCATTTTACAATTTCACAGCTATTATTGCTAACAATCATCGCATATCTTTCTCAACACTTCAGAGCCAGTCTTCAAGGAAGCGTCTAAGGTGTTACTGGATATTCTATTATCCTTTGGAATTGCAGTACAAAGCGGGCAAATTTACTTTCATCACGCCGTTTTTGACTAAAAAAATACAAAAAATAGTGACCTAGAAAATTAGATAAAATAAGACGAATAATTTTCACGGCTCTGCAGGAATGAGATTATAGTATTTATATTTTAGCAAATAAATAAATATACAACTATTAGGAATCAAACTGCAGAGCGTCTACGACTCATTAATTACAATTATTAGTAATATTACTAAAAACAGTGTTATGACTTGAAGCATGTGGCCGGAAGTGATAAAATTATCAGTAAAATTCCACTGAAGTTGACCAGCCTAGCCAAGTCTCGCTTTATTATACTAAATATGTTGATCAATCCTGATATGTGTACTCTGAAAACAACAGTGCATATACATCTGGAAGGGTGCATATCACAGTATATATACTTCCAGTATATATATACTTTACTAATCCCAATATTTGGATGAACGTATCCTTGACTGGTGATGAGAAAGTTACATCCAGCCTTATTAATAACCTTTTTTTTATAGTCGATAGGCTTTAAACCCGGTTAACCAACCAACCCTGTCTCTCGGTGCATATAAGGGATTATAATCCCTACTTTTAGTGATGAAATAGTTTTCAGTTAATAGCGTAAAGGTAAAATGCAACCTTAATGACCCTCGTGCAGTTGATAGGCTTTAAAGCTAATGAAGGCCACCCGCCCGGCCCCACCGTAAAGTTTATTGATCAATACGCTTCCTAATTTACAGCCCAGATATCATAGCAGTGTGCAGTTACCCTACATATATTCAGGTTCTATTATAAAATTTATTGTTATATTATTAAGGGCGGAATAATTTGTTTAAATCCTTCTCTATGAGCGTGTTAAGCACTACGCCACCGGCGTTTTCTGGCTTGTGAAGATATTAAGAAAAATTATGCAACCCCCCTATGGGTGATTTAGCCGCCGTACAGTAGATAGTCAGATCACAGCTTTGACTCAGGTGACGAGCAGTACCGAAAATTACAATCCTCACATCGGATGACGATAAAGGGCTCTTGATCCAAGGAATTGGAGATACCCTCTCTTTTTTTTTTAGATTAAGCCTGTTTACCTCCTATTTCTCAAGGCTATATGACCCGTATGGGTTTCACGCTTACCCACAATCAATAATAATTAATAATTATCTAACAATAATGTCAAAAACTTATTAGTAACACGATCCTAATCATTATATACACCATTATCATCTTCATTATTCTATCTCATAATTAGAATTCATTATTTTAATCTCAAATTTTACGACAAAATAAGTTCTGCTTTTCCAACTTTCATACAAAAGAAGCGGATTCAGCTCTGACCTCACTTCTCCTTTAATATCAAGGTGTTTACACAGAATTATCCAATTACGGCACGAACGAAATGCAGTTATGAATTGCTATTAAAACAAGATTTATTTTTACCTCGTCTAGTGGATCCTAACAGGATGTCAGTATGTGTCTGTAGTGTAAAATGGAGAGTTAGTTGTACAATTTGTCAGAGAGATAGCGAGGGAGAGTAATAAACAGTATGTACCCAGAGATGCTAATCAAAGTTCATGAGAGACACAAGGGAACACTTCCCTAGAATTGATCTACTATGGCAAAGGAAGCGGGAAATGAGAACATTATATTTAACGTAACAAGAAGAGAATAAGAATAACACAAGGCCAAGAAATACTAGAAAATACACGATGGAATACTAATACTACTAATAATAAAAAGGCAAGAAGCAAGAGGAACAGCAAAAGCTTACCTCTAAGTTTAACCAAAATCGGTGTACGACCAAACAGATGCGAATGGAAGACATCCTTGAGCTGTGATCCCCTGTCACCCTTCCCCCTTGTAGCTGAGACAAGAGTCGCTCTACATTTAATAAACACTGTAACACTAAGACTCATTTGTTTTTTCGCACACTTTGAACCCTATGAGGCACTAACATAAGGACTTTTTTATTGGGTTTGCCTTATACAAGCACCAATTAGGGTCCAGGTAAATGTTTGTCTTACAAACTGGATTGAAATTTCTTAATTATGGTGCGAGAATGAATGAGGATACTCTTTTCGTAGTAAGAACAAATATCACTGTTAAAATCTTATACCTACTTATGTTTAAGAAGATATGTACAAAAATACACACGTCTAATAAAATTCCAGAATTTGGGTTTATGGAATTAAAAATAAGTTAAAATACGAGTTTTTCTGTTTTCTTCAGTATCACATCTGTGGTGGCTGACAGCTTCATTGTCGTATATGAAGTACAGTTATTAACAATTATATACCGAACCAACGTCTAATGAGAAACCACTAAAAGGGAACTTGACGGGTTCCTGCAGACAGTTCCTGATTAGCCAGGCTGTAGTGCTTGCGTTTGCGCGCTTCTAGCACAAGTAGCCTGAGTGATCAGGACAACAACTAGGTAGCCTGGACCTGGTCTGGGACCAGGCCTCGGGGGCAGTAACCCCGGAACCATCAATAGGTAGCAATGTTTGTTTTCGTATAACACTGTATCACGTTGCTGAACACAATGATCACACGAGCACTGTTGAATATCTTAGTAATTCTCCATCCATTTCTAAAACATCAATATTAAAAAAATCCTTTTATATTCACAAAGTTCTTGCGTATTAACCCTTAAACTGTCCAAACGTAGATCTACGTTTTTTCAATATTTGAAAGTATGTAAAAAAACGTAGAGCTTCTTTTTTTTTCTTACTTTTGAAAATGTGTAAAAAAACTTTGATCAACGTTTTTTTTTGTTATATTTGAAAATATGTAAAAAAACGTAGATCTACTTTTGGAGCACTACGCATGTAAACGTAAATCTGTTTGGACAGTTTAAGGGTTAAGCAGTAAAAGCAACTGAAGAACTTGTTCAATATACATTCACATATCTACTGTCATAAAGAGGCTGACTTGCTACTATCCTGTTCATCCATGGTTTTTGTTAAAGTTTTCACCTTTTCTTCAACAAGGAAAAACTATAACGTTTAAGACATTGGTTCTCAAAAGCTAATATTCAATCACTAATACTGCTTGCTACACCATCTTAGGACGCTACTGTGGTTAACAGGGTGATAACCTAACTGGGGTGGCCTAGACCGGTAAGTCAGCAGAGGGCCTCGGTCAGATGATCAAAAGCTCCAATGGAGGGTCATCTGCTGACTAAGACCCGTGACAGGAGACACTTGTCCTGCTTCCTGACAAACCTTACCTAACCTGGGTAGCCTAACCGTTAACTGCTCATCATGTGACAAAGACCGTGTTTAGTAGACGCTCTTGTATTCCGACGAAAAAAAAAAAAACACTATTAGGATCTCGCTCTCACCACTGAGACATCAGAAGCACATAATATAAAGACCCTTGTGAAGAGGGAGGGATATTATAGAACTAACCGCCAACTTCACTGCTTGTGGGTCGCCTAGACTACCCCGGCAACATTACGGAAGTTGTAACTGAGAATTCGCACGAAGTCTAAAGGATTGGGATAAGCCCCAATGTTGGCACAGATCACGTCTTAAACAGTTCACAATGCCAACTCGGATGTTAGATAACACTTTCTGTTAAGCTCTTAATGTACATTACATTTCAGCTTTAATGCACTTTACGAGGTTCCTCAACCCTCTTAGTTCGTTAACTGGTTTATCCATTTTGTGTTAAATGTGTGGTTCATTAACTGTATTATGCCTTCAACATTATCCTTTATGAATTCTTTAGTTCATTTAGTTTAGAATGTAAAATATAAATTAATTACGTGAAACTATAGGAACAGAAGAGCACTACCGTAAGCCTCCTATATATACTACTCGCAAAAACCTGCTTTTGTGGTCACAGTGGAGCTCGTGTTGACCTTCCTACATATGTTTGTCTAACCTTTTTGAAAAACTACCTGCGGTGTTCCCTTCAGTGACGCTGTTAGCAGTTTGTTCTACTCCTCTATTTTTTTTTTCTGCCAAGCTCGTGCTTTACAGAATTTTAAGTATCGAATTAACAAATTGTATCACAGGGATGGTCTAGCTTAGGTTATTTTTCAGCCTTCTTCGTCACGAGTCCTTGAAGGTCCTCGCAAGGTTAGTTTCATCTTACTTAATCTATAAACCGTGCTACATTTGATTCGTCTCTCCACTCAGACTAATGAGTCCATGCACGGGTAAAGGATGACCACCATTGTTTGAGTTGACATTTCAGGATCCAGATGCAACTTAGAATAATCATCTTTCGGTGTAAACCTACAGTAATAGATTTCCTTTATTCCCTTTTAGGAAGGGACTGTTTGAGGGGAGGAATGTTGAGTGTTCAATACAAAACTGATAATTAAAGAGTGAAAGAGGGAGGTACACTAAGGTAGACAGCTGGATGGAGGTACATGAAGGGAGGCAGCAGGAAGGATGTAGTATGCAGGAGGGAGGAAGGGAGAGAGCAGAAGGGCAGCTGCAGAGAGGTAGAGGGGGGCATCAGAAGGAAGGTACCTGGTTAAAGGCATGAGGAAGGCAGCAGGGGGTTATAAGAGGGAGACAGTAGCAAGACGGAAGGAGGTGGAAAGAAGCAGGTGAACAAAAGCAAACGGAGAGAGGCAGGTGGAGGGAGGTAACTGAAGCCAGGCAGCAGAAGGAAGCAAGAGGGAGGCAGGAAGAGGAAGACAATTATAGGGAGGCAGGGGGGAATCAGCTGGAGGAAAGCAACCGCAGGAAGAGAAGCAGCATAATGAAGGTATTTGGAATGAAGCCGGAGGAGGTAAGTAGTTAGTAAGGCTAAGGGAAGCAGGTGAAGGGAAGCAGGTGGAGGAGAGCAAGTGGAGGGAAGCATGTGTAGGGAAGCAGGTGGAGGAAAGCAAGTGGAGGGAAGCATGTGTTGGGAAGCAGGTGGAGGAGAGCAAGTGGAGGGAAGCAGGTGTAGGGAAGAAAGGAGGCAAGCAGCAAAATGCTGCAGAAATTTAATGTTAACAGCCACCAGCTTTGACTAAATGCAAGTTTTTGCAGAGACCTCATATCATCCCCACTGACAGTGACGAGGTAAACTTTTGTTCACAGTCGTCAAAGAATTTGGACTAACTATGATAAACAATCGTACCTCTATTGAGAGTTGTCGAGAAATTCGAATACGGCAAGTCAAACATAAGCATGTTGTACAATCTTCATGGTACACTGGTAAATCTTCGACTTGTGCTTCTACCTTCCACTTCCGAGTCTCTCGACAAATATATATGTATGTATGTATGTATATGTATATATATATATATATATATATATATATATATATATATATATATATATATATATATATATATATATATATATATATATATATATATATACAAGACAAGCCACGGGGGATGGAAATCTTTAGCTCAAGTACTTTCACACTTCTCAGTGCGTCATCAGGAGCTATGCAATGTTGCAAGAGAGCAACTAAAGCAGGGAGAGAATTCTCAGAGTAGCGTAGTGCAGATGTGTCATCAGCCACGGTTACACTTAGAATGGTCAGTGCCAACCCCACCCTACCACCATCCCCCTGCTCCCCATATGAGGTAGGAGGGTTTCTGAGATGTCAAGTATGAAATTAATTAATTTCAGATATCCTTCCAAATTGTTCGACCTGAAAATGCCCTTCAGAATAAGAATTCACGCACGTCTAGAAATGCAGCAAATATAATTTCAGCTTGTAAGTGTATACAGTCACAACTGTATTGACTAATACTCCAAAAGCATCATATTTATACGCGTTTGCAAAATATTGATTATCCTCTCGCATTTATTGTGTTAAGTGCAATTTATCTGTTTAAACTAAAGACAGATGACTATTTTAAAAACTAGTACGTACGTTAATCAAAATATAAATGTATTATTCTTGTCATTCAAAACGATTTAATGTAATGAAATTACATATGTCCATTATCTAATTTTTTCATCAGCATCATACTGTAACAGAATGAGATAAATATATACCAAGAGGTATGTTTCGGCATAAATACACTGAAAATAAATTAGGGAATAAGGTGTTTTTGACTTGTGGTGTAAAGATTACATGTAGCCTTCGTAACACTCTGATAGTCAACAGAATTTTAACCCAATGTAAACCAACCATATATACCCAGAAAAGTATATTTTTGTCAACATATAGTTTGCTTTAAAAAACCATACCACGGGCGGGATTTGTACCCGCGGTCAGAGTCAGTTTGCTTTAATCTTTATATGAAGGATTAAATTATTCTTACTGGTGGCACGCAGGTGATATACAGTTTTAATGAGCCTAGAGCTGTTAATAGTCTTTTTTCTTAACCCAGGAACCAGGAGGGTGTCAGTAATGTTTGCGCACTTCCGGCTGGTGATTCCTTGTTTTCTAAACGAGGTTAAAAACCTGCTGACATATTTTATGACGTGACATTTATTTTTTTTACGAGGTGGATCAGTAAACCAGCCGCAGGCCTTGGCTATACGACCAAAATTTTCATAAGTGGGTCATCACATGAGACCTGCGTCAGGAAAATTTTCCCATTTCTCCTGACAAAAAAAAAAAAAAAACTGCCACCTCAAGTTGGACCATGCACACTATACACTCGGTCACATTTCTCTCCGGGAACTTGCATGATTACAGAACACTGTAAGACGTAGCTGAGGTACGACTGATGCAGCACTATCGTTAATCACATCACCGTGAACCAACCACGGCAACGTCTCATGTTGAACCAAAGATGAAGATACATAACACAATGTTTCGCTCAAGGAGAGATTTACCGAGTTATAACAAAGCTTGATGTAACTTGAACGAAAAATTGTTATAATAAAGACTTAAGGTGTTTCATGTCTTCATCTACATCAGAACTCGTTGACTTCTCTACCACGTCGAGCGGAACCCGACACTGACCTACAAAGACTCTTTGTTGTATAATGTATATTTGAAGGTACTTTTGAACTACCCTGTGCTTACATCTTTCCTAACTCGTAAAGTATGAACTGACACTTCTGAGCCAAACAACAGTGATTCTGAAAGCCTTGTGCGAGATGAACCTGGACGAGGCTCGCTCACAAAATGTACGCAATACACATTCAGTGAAAACTCTCCAAAATATTTTCTTTGGATATAACTTTGCTTAAAATACAAATATTATGTACAGTCGATAAACCTTTTAAGTTTTATGATATCCAATGTTAACATATATATATATATATATATATATATATATATATATATATATATATATATATATATATATATATATATATATATAATATATATATATATATATATATATATATATATATATATATATATATATATATATATATATATATATATATATATATATATATATATACATAATACTTTCTGAGTGTATGAAAATAGGTAGACGATTCAGTCTCAGCATATTTTTTTAACCCAATACTTGACACGAAAAATGGCCAATTATTATTATAAATTAGCTGTGCATTATTATATAACTTGGTCCAAATTCAACATCTATATACACATAATGTAGAATCATCTTTCACTGTGAAGAGAGATTGTAACTTTATAGAACTATTTTTTATATCTTATTGTCATATACGTTCCCAGACTTCTGCACACATACACACACACACACACACACACACACACACACACACACACACACACACACACACACACACACACACACACACACACATACACACACACACACACACACACACATATATATAAACAGTTCATAAATTGTGCTCAAACAGTGTCTGCATTCCATCAATTTTTTCTTTATAAATGCGCAAACTTGTGGCTTGAGCTCTTACTGTTCACACGTAACATTCGAGAGAGTGCACTGGCATGTATCATCTTAACATAAAACGCACGACAAAAATCCACACATTGTACAATTGTCAGTTCCAAGACTGCGCAAATACAGGTATTTCTTAGCATCTACACATGCAACCGTTGGCATAACAGGTTTTTATGCTTGGTCGAAGCTAACCAGAAGCACCAAAAATTCGTAAAGAGGCTGTTTCTTCATCTATGAACAGTTCAAAGGGCTGTCTGCTCGTCCAAGGAGGGTTGTTGGCAGGTGATGACGATATGAGTGCCGGCCATCTGCATACTGGACGTGTTCCGCCGGGTGAGGATCTTGGAGAGGCTGCGGGCTAGACGTCGGGCAGGTCCGGGTGGTGCTGCAGGTGGAAGTTGGGTGTTGGGAGATCCGTTAAGAAGACTAGCAGTTGTAGACGGTGTACTCACACACGAGTTACCACTGTTGACCGAGTTTGTCTGGGGATAGAAGCATAGGTCACTCACCACAAACCTATCATTAAGGAGAATTAAGAGAGCCATAACTAAGGACAGAAACGAGAGAGCAACACTAGAGACCCAGAGCGATGAGAGGGATGGAATAAGTAATAAACGCAAAGGACAAAATATTTAAGAAATTATAACATAAAAAGGTAAATTCAAATAATTAGAAATAATAAGTGATAAATTATAACCGAAGAACAGAGAGGAGCAGGAACTATTGAAAGCTATAATGAAGTACAATAACTAGCGAAAGTTGAAGGATAGTAAACTTAAATATATAGTAATGTCCAGGGTTTATTACCTGGACCTCAGCAATGAGAGTCGCTACTCTTACCGCTAGGCAACGGCGACCAGTGCAATGAACTTAAAGAATTGCTGATATAAGAGTGTTGCTTACTGAACAAGAAGAGAGTGAAACTAAAGTTCGTAAAGTGTATTTTAAACAATAAACGAATCATAAGCCAGTGATCATGCGGAGTATTAATTTTAAATATAATTAATTTATTACTGTACGTAAGTGACGCATTGACAATATGTAACCTAAATACTTAAGTTAGTGGTACATTTAAACACTAATGAGAAGTAAATATAATAACCATTTACGCTACGAGGAAGGTATATACTGTACAGCACCATAACAGCAGTTGCAAGATGATCAACCTCTGAACACACCACACAATCAGAAGCCAGAGCAGGTGTAAACACATTCACAACAATTAGTGACCAGAGCAGGTGTAAACACATTCACGACAATCATGAACCAGAGCAGGTGTAAACACATTCACAACAATTAGTGACCAGAGCAGGTGTAAGCACATTCACGACAATCATGAACCAGAGCAGGTGTAAGCACATTCACAACAATCAGGGACCTGAGCAGGTGAAAGCACATTCACAACAATCATGAACCAGAGCAGGTGTAAGCACATTCACAACAATCAGGGACCAGAGCAGGTGTAAGCACATTCACAACAATCAGGGACCAGAGAAGATGTAAGCACATTCACGACAATCATGAACCAGAGCAGGTGTAAGCACATTCACAACAATCAGGGACCAGAGCAGGTGTAAGCACATTCACAACAATCAGGGAGCAGAGTAGATGTAAGCACATTCACGACAATCATGAACCAGAGCAGGTGTAAGCACATTCACAACAATCAGGGACCAGAGCAGGTGTAAGCACATTCACAACAATCAGGGACCAGAGAAGATGTAAGCACATTCACGACAATCATGGACCAGATCAGGTGTAAGCACATTCACGACAATCATAAACCAGAGCAGGTGTAAGCACATTCACAACAATCAGGGACCAGAGTAAGTGTAAGCACATTCACAACAATCAGGGACCAGAGCAGGTGTAAGCACATTCACAACAATCAGGGACTAGAGCAGGTGTAAGCACATTCACAACAATCAGGGACTAGAGCAGGTGTAAGAACATTCACAACAATCAGGGACTAGAGCAGGTGTAAGCACATTCACAACAATCAGGGACTAGAGCAGGTGTAAGCACATTCACGACAATCAGGGACTAGAGCAGGTGTAAGCACATTCACGACAATCAGGGACCAGACCAGGTGTAAGCAGACATAGCAACAGTGACCAAACAAGAAAGGTGAAGATTGAAATTATATTTTTCTCGAAGTTAACGCATAAGACTTACAATATACGTTCGGAAGAGACTGCCAGATGACAAAGAAACTAGTCCGCGTTGAGTCAAAAGGTAAGATGAGTTGGCAGACTTTGTAAATACGTAATACCGTAAGACAAAACAGAGCTGGGAAGGGTTCTGGATAACTGAGATGGGATATGTAATCTTTGGAAGAACGGAGGAGAGGAAAATTTGGTACAGTTGAAAAGAAGACTTATATTAAAAATGAGAAACCTTTAAATTGGCAAGAAGAGTTAAAAATATTTGAAAACATCTGAGATATTGGGACCTCTTGATATTTAAGAACTGTTAGAAACATAAAAATAGTATTAGAATAGTGAAGAAACCTGAAGATAATTTGGAAAAGATTTCAGGGTATCCAAGAGTGGATATCACGTTGACGTGGCTTTATTGGACGAAGGCTGACGAAGATGGGCACCAGGGATGTGTGGAGGCTGCCAACATCTTGTAAAACAGAATAAGCAGACAGGTTATCACAAAACAAGCTGTTTTTAGAATGAATTCTCAGGAGGATACAATTAAAAAGAAAATGTTTTCACAAGAGTTCTTTTTACATAATAAAGAGGAAAAATTGACAAATGTTTTTTACAAGTATAACGTAAAGGCGTTTATAGACAGCTGAATTTTAATCGTACGACCAAAATTCTGGTGTCTATAAACTCCTTTACAATATATCTATAAAAACATTTGCGAACTTTTTCATTTTTTATTATGTAAAAATAAGTCTACTGATTTTTTTTCTTTTAATTGTATTCTTCTGAGAACTCATTATAACTTGTCATGCCTCGCTTGTTTTGTGATATCGTGTTTACTTACTACTGAAAAGTATCAGCAAATCAAAACTCAGAGAAAAGAATACATGCGTGGCACAAGAAGCAGCAGACAACAGCTTTAAACCTTGATAGCAAACACATGCAGATCTCTTCAAGGCAGTCGGCTGAGGGAGAGACAGCATCAGGAAGAGTTTTGTTATACTTCCGCCTTTACAAACAAGCGTCAGACAAATCTTCGACACAAACATTAAAAATTAAAAAAAAAAACGGTAAATGCAACACTTAACTGACACACGTTAAATATACACATTATATATATATATATATATATATATATATATATATATATATATATATATATATATATATATATATATATATATATATATATATATATATATATATATATATATATATATGTCGTGCCGAAAATAGGTAAAACTGGTCAGTTAGCAGGAATTCATTTAAAATTAAGTTCTTTCTAAAATTTTCTCTTATGCGTTTAAAGATTTATGATAATGTAAAAATTTATAATTTTGTACCAAAAGAACCTTAGAAAACTTACCTAACCTTATTATAACAAGCACAATTTAATTCAGCCTAATTCAACTAAATATATTTTAGATAAGTTTACAAAAATTTAATAATGAGCAAACAAAATTAAATATATTTTTTTCGTTAGGTTCAAAATGATTTTTGCGAAATTATTCCATACACAATTTTTCAATTGCCTTATTTGGCAAGAAGAGCGTTGCTATTTAAGCCAAAATCGCAAGTTTTACCTATTCGGCAGGATACACACACACACACACACACAGAGTAAAGGAGGCAGAGGTGGGGTAAGCGGTAACACGGCAGGTTACGGAGGTGTGTAAGAGGATGCCAGGGACACACCTTCCTGAGGAGTGGACGCGAGACATCATCAGGGGCTGGGTGTAGTGCTACCTTGGTGGGCGTCAGGAGGGTGGGAGAAGGGTTGCGTGAGGGGCTGGGCACTGTCAGGAAGTGCCTAGGCCTGCCCATGCTCTGCCCACGACCATGGGTAGGGCTCCCTCGGGGGCTCCCTGACCCGCTGCTCCTGTGGGAGGGAGAGCTACACTGCAGGCGTAGCTCAACACCCAACACTGCCTGCTGCTACAACCCAATATTCAGAAAGCCTTAATACAGGTGAAGGATTCTTGATCCATGGAATCTGAGCTACCCTTTCGTTCACTGCTTCAAAACTGATTACCTCCTATTTCCCAGACGTGATAATGACCCATACGGATTAGCGCTTCCCTATGAATTTAATAATAATAATAATAATAATAATAATAATAATAATAATAATAATAATAATAATAATAATAATAATAATAATAATAAATGATAACGCTAATAAAAATCGCGAGAATTACCACGAAAGAGAGATACGTTGCCTCTTACTACGTCCTACCTCGTGTTAGCTGCTACTCTACAGATGAACATACGTCAAGATGACCGCCACTTCACAGTCGCTCCTACGTCATGCTAAATGGTATTCAACGGAATCGCTTGTGGCGTGACGAAAAGTGAGAGTGATGACCGGCACACGCTACTAGTAAGTCTGAACTCTCGCTCGTAGTCTGTTTTACTGCACACTGTCAGCATGAATGTGGTTTTCCATCCTAGAGCGAATGTGCCCAGGAAATGTTCCCTCACTATTTTGTTGTGGCAGAAGTTGCGAATGCCAGTACGAAGTGTTCAGTCGCTATTTTGTGATAGAAACTGTGAATGATCGTACGAAATGTTCAGTTACTATGCTGTGGTGGTTGAGTCTTCGACTGTCTACTTTAACCAAGAGCGTTAGAGACGCCTGGTGGTAAGCAGCTTAGAGTCTCTCACAGTAATTTTAGTCCAGTCTGTGGTTCTGGTGCTGCTGTAACCTGACACTATTTTCATATCTGACATAATTTTAATGCTACATTTCTCCTATAATGGCATTATTCTCATATAATCTTGATGTTATTTTTTTTATCTATGTAACGTATAAACCAATTCTGACATTAGTCTCCCTACATTTTACATTTAAGAAAAAATCTCAGCATTCGGGAGATATTCTCCAAATAATCTTGTCTGACTCTCTCGTCATTTTTATGCAAATTTTATGTCGTCATTAGCTAATCCCAACTTCATAATTATGCAAGCAACGCTGCCCTCGGCGTCAGAGCTCTTGTCAGAACGCCCGCCCGCCCATCCGCCAGCCTACCTTCCAACCCACCACCCGGCTACCCACTGAAAGGACCGGTTCGCCTCCATGTCCTCCCGCCCGCTCTGCTAGTGACGGCTGAGGCATCTCCCTGTCTTCCCACCCGCTCTGATAGTGATGGGGTAAAGCATTAGCTTGGACACACAGGTGAGAGACAGGTTAGTCAATGTTATTACGCCTGATAATATACATAGAGTACACAAGACTGTACAGTTATCTTACACTGCTGTTAATACCATCTGTCCTCTACAATCTAAATCATTATTATCTAAACCACATGAGAACAACGTACAGTGTTCCTTTTAAAACAAAATTTTTCGTACATCAGTTTTAATGAGGTAAACTAGATAGGGAGAAGAATGGAGATTGAGACAAGAATAGTGAGAACAGAAAACTGAAATACAAATCTGGTCTTCCAGGGGATTTATGTTACCAATAAAAGTCGTAGGTAATAAAGAATAATAGCCGCAATATCGTGGCTGCAACTATTCACAAAATAACCCACACTTTGGAGACCGAAACGTCGAGGATGGTTTCCTCTCTAGTGTTGGCTATCTGTGAATGGTAGGTGAATAACTAGTTAAGTCATCACTGCCAGAGAAGATGAAGGATCTACAACAGTCTACCCTGAAACACATTCTTAGGTGCCAACTTAACCTAGGAAAAAAAAGGCAAGTTGATGATCAACCATTCACTGGAACAACGTTTCACTCTGTGTAGAGCTCTATCAAATCATAACTAGATAAAGCTCTACGTAGAGCTAAACGTTGTTCTCCCCCCCACATGAAAGCTTCTTCTACAACCCGTGTGGTGTCTTCAGTATTGTCGACAGCACGACCTGTGTCAGGAGCGACAGGTGAGGCGGTCCAAGAGCTTACACTCATGTAAACATTGTACAGTATATTTTAATTTATATTATCTAAATCTATAACTTTTATTAAGGTTACAGATTTAGATAATATAAATTGTAAATATAATGGCTGTCTTTTCGCTAGTATTTAGCAGTTGCATGCAAAATATATACTAAATTTGAGCTTTGTGTGTATCCTGGCTTCGTGAGTCCTATCATACCTCTTCTTAAAGCTAAGTATGGGTCCTGTCTCTACCATCTCGCCATGTGTTAAACAAAGAGGTAAGGAGAGAGAGAGAGGGAGAGAGAGAGAGAGAGAGAGAGAGAGAGAGAGAGAGAGAGAGAGAGAGAGAGAGAGAGAGAGAGAGAGAGAGAGAGAGAGAGAGAGAGAGAGAGAGAGAGAGAGAGAGAGAGAGAGAGAGAGAGAGAGAGAGAGAGAGAGAGAGAGAGAGAGAGAGAGAGAGAGAGAGAGAGAGAGAGCTTCTGCTATTGTCTCGTCAGTGTAGCTCTGCATGAATCTTGACGGTGTCTTTCTGTTCGTCTCCCTGTCATACCCCAAGCCAAGCCCCAGCTCAAGACCCTGCAACCCTACCATCAACAAACCTTACCCACAACCCCACAAATCCCTTCTTATCTCAGACAAACCTGTGTGAAGAGCGGCGAGACATGCGCATGGAGGACATCCTGGAGAAGCGTGGACTTCCATCCTCCACATTGCTGTAAGCCGTAGCCATCCAGGAGTGCAGCGGCGAGGGCTGACGGTACCAGCGGGAGCAGAAGGTGCGCAGGAAGGTGCGCCGGTACTTGTCGCTCATGGCACAGTACAATACAAAGTTGCAAGCGGCGTTGATGGCCGACAGCAAGTTGAAGATGTTGCCTAAGCCAAGCTCGATGTAGAAGGCGATCGAGTTGGGTTTAGACTGTTAGACAGAGATGGAACAGCGCAATTTTTAACATATGGATACTTATAACGAAAGAACAAGGGCAGATAATAAGCAGTAAAGAAAACACAAACGCGACGGTAACTATCGAGAATAGGATGGAAAGGCAGAATACCAAATAAAGAAGACACAGGAAGGGCAGTTCAAATATGCAAGAAGAGATAGGAAAAGGGACAAGAAAACAAAGATAAGTCGGTGAATAAAAGGGGGTAAACATATTTACATTTAGATGAGTCGGCGATCAATATGTCTCGTGTAACGCCACTAAGAATGCACTAAATTCATTTTATTTACGTGCTACATCACTGCTGGACACGGAGGTAGCTTGCTGATGTTCCAGAGTCAGCAGGTGCTCTGAGTTGTGAGTGTGATGAAGGCTACCTCAAGTATTGCCTGATAACGTTGCTAGCGGTGAACCGCGGTGATTCTTGCAAAGTTTGGAATACAGTGTCTGTCTGGTTACTCGTACTAATCAGTGTTACATCTTCTTACGTGTTTGATGGTTACAATTACTAGTACCATTTCTACAATTAACACTACTATTGGTATTAGTAGTGCTACGTCTACTCTTATTATATCAATACTACCAGTAGTGCTACTGCTATAATGCTAGTACCAGTGCTAGTATTACTACTGGTGCTAGTAATACTGATAATATTATTACTTTTACTGTAATACTAGCATTACTATTATTAGTATTATTACTACTGTACTGCGTTTACTTTAATACTATTGTTATTACTGTTACTATTACTACTACTACTATGAATACCACTACTTCTACTGTAATACCATTAATAATCCTACTACCTTTATTTCTAATTTTACTAATGGTACTAATACTACCACTGCTGCTGGTACCCCACTACCACTACTGCCGCTGTTGCTACTACCACCACTACTACTACTACTACTACTGCTGGTACCACCATCACTACCACTACTACTACTTCTACTGCTGTTGGTACCACCACTACCACTGCTACTACTACTGCTGGTACCACTACTACTACTGGGTATTCTCAGTACACCAAGGATCAGCACTATATATTCTGTGAAAGTATGGCAAATCTAACATTAAGGAGGGCGTTTTCTTCTCGTCTCGTTTTTATTTTCAGTGTATGTAACCATGTTTCAAAACTATAAATTTATGGCTGAGTTTTTGTTCAGTTCGTCTGCGTTAGTCACTCAACTCTCATAGGCGTAGACAAGTATATGGCAAACACAATAAAAATTGAGTTACACAAACTGTGATAACGTTGCATAAAGACAAAATTAAAACGCTTTTTTTGCGTAAATAACCTCTTTCTAACTCACCTTAATAACTTCAATACTGATGCATCTCTCGCGCTGGTGTATAGTCAAGTTATGTACACAAACCTAAATAGAGGCACACGCATACAGATTTTTTCACACACATCTAATGTAACTCTGCTCCAGTAGCAACAAACATACAGCTGCAAATAGAGATTACCCTAAAATTCACCCCTGGGGATAACACTTATCTAAAGTTCAGCAAATTTTAAATATGGTACTTTTAGTAATGTGAATAAAGCTAATCTAACATCCTTACCTATCTTTGCTAGAATTTCTGTAACGTACAAGTGCTTTAACAAACACATATAAGAATTTTCACTTGGAAGGGACAGGGTTGTGAATTTTCACGTGACCCTAAAATGGTAATTTCACCAAAACTCTACTCAGACCACTAAGTCCACTCAGACCACGAAGTCCAATCAGACCACTAAGTCAAGCACTAATAAGGCAACTGTCGCTGCTGTCATGGCTTACCATGGAGTTAAGGACTACTCCATTATTAAATGTGTCCTTAGACACCTACAAGCCCCTCTTCTACACCCACCATACTTCTAGTGCAATTGGTTTAATGACAAAGACCCACATCGAGTAGTTTTTCCTTGCGAATGAACTAACACAACCGTGAGTGCACTTCACTGTAAAGACTTCCTTCTAACAACACACTCGCCCACTTACCACGTAGAAGGACTGGTAGAGAAGTAGGATAGCCACGGGAAGCTGACACAAGAGAGCCAGGAGAACCACAGCGATGAGCATTACTGTGATCTTATATTCCTGTGACTGTGAGTGAGTGTCCCTCTCTACTCTCTGGTTTGTCATGGTGCGTCTCTGTGTTCTGCTCTGTCTCACCACATGGATCAGGAAGGAGTTGAACACCGCCAGCAGCACCAGCGGCAGCAGGATAAACACCACCGCAGTGAACCAGTAAAACACCTGCAAATACTATCATGGTCATCACGGGGCAAAGTGTACATGTACAGTACTTGTTGAAATACTTCTTATTTATATTTCTGATATTTGCTTTTTGTTCACATGAAATTCTCACTAAAGAAGAAGTAGAATAAGAAGAAAAAGAAGAAGAAAATGATGAGGAAGAGAATTATTATTATTATTATTATTATAATTATTATTATTATAATTATTATTATTATTATTATTATTATTATTATAATAATAATAATAATAATAATAATAATAATAATAATAATAATAATAATAATAATAATAATAATAATAATAATAATTATTATTATTATTATTATTATTATTATTATTATTATTATTATTATTATTATTATTATTATTATTATTATTATTAAGCATTTTATTCGCATTATTCAAGCTCTGGCAAGCTTAGAGGCTCTGTAAAACTGTGTTGGAAGAGCAAAAGTTGTTTGAGTCTGTGAAGCTTAGTGGTGGCTAGATTTCTTATTAAGAAGTTTAAAAGAGCTTGAGTAGTTATGTTGACGTGGTTAGTGAGTACATGATGAGGAGACAGTGTGGTGGAGTGGTAGTACCATGGTGGTTGTGGCGGTGATGGGGAGTGTGCGGTGGTAGTGGGGAAGGTTGTGGTGGTGGTAGTGGGGAAGGTTGTGGTGGTGGTAGTGGGGAAGGTTGTGGTGGTGGTAGTGGGGAAGGTTGTGGTGGTGGTAGTGGGGAAGATCGTAGTGGTGGTGGGGAAGGCTGAGGCGGAGGTAGTGGGGAAGGCTGTGGTAATTCTCGTGACCCCGACCTTTGATCTCTTGTCACAGGAAACCAAAGTTAGTGTTTAAAAACGGACACTGTTAACGCGACCTTTGACCTGTACCTTGTGATGCAAGGCTACAATATCCTGGCCGGGATGAGCCCAGTTTTTAGAAAATACAAAAATTCACGCGAAATACTGAGCAAAATTCGGGAAATCTGATCATGCACTATTTTCTGACACAATCGAGCATACACAACAATTCTAAAGTGAATTTCTCTCTCTGGGTCGGTATATATATTTTTGCAGTGGTGTTGCGAGGGCCGCGGGTGAGTTAGGCAGCACCGGCCGCAGTTTACCTCAAAACAAAGGTCGAATCAACACAGGAAAATTTGAAATATGATTGTTGCTACAATGGTACCATCGCAGCTAGTGTTTGTTTGTTTGTTTGTTTGTGTGTGTGTGTGTGTGTGTGTGTGTGTGTGTGTGTGTGTGTGTGTGTGTGTGTGTGTGTGTGTGTGTGTGTGTACTCACCTAATTGTACTCACCTAATTGTGGTTGCAGGGGTCGAGACTCAGATCCTGGCCCCGCCTCTTCACTGATCGCTACTGGGTCCTCTCTCTCTCTGCTTCCTGAGCTTTGTCATACCTCTTCTTAAAACTATGTATGGTTCCTGCCTCCACTACTTCACTTGCTAGGCTATTCCACTTGCTGACAACTCTATGACTGAAGAAATACTTCCTAACGTCCCTGTGACTCGTCTGAGTCTTCAGCTTCCAGTTGTGACCCCTTGTCCCTGTGTCCCCTCTCTGGAACATCCTATCTCTGTCCACCTTGTCTATTCCCCGCAGGATCTTGTATGTCGTTATCATGTCTCCCCTGACCCTTCTGTCCTCCAGTGTCGTCAGTCCGATTTCCCTTAACCTTTCCTCGTACGACATTCCCTTGAGCTCTGGGACTAGCCTTGTTGCAAACCTTTGTACTTTCTCTAACTTCTTGACGTGCTTGACCAGGTGTGGGTTACAGACTGGTGCTGCATACTCCAGTGTGGGCCTAACATACACAGTGTACAGTGTCTTGAACGATTCCTTATTAAGGTATCGGAACGCTATTCTCAGGTTTGCCAGGCGCCCGTATGCTGCATCAGTTATTTGGTTGATGTGTGCCTCCGGTGATGTGCTCGGTGTTATGGTCACCCCAAGGTCTTTCTCCCTGAGTGAGGTCTGTAGTCTTTGTCCACCTAGCCTATACTCTGTCTGCGGTCTTCTTTGCCACTCCCCAATCTTCATGACTTTGCATTTGGCTGGATTGAATTCGAGAAGCCAGTTACTGGACCACATGTCCAGCCTGTCCAGGTCTCTTTGCAGTCCTGCCTCATCCTCGTCCGATTTAATTCTTCTCATCAACTCATGGAACAAAACAGAATGACTTCGAGAGTGTATAAATCCGTAGTGGAAGGAAGGCGGGGTAGGGGTCGGCCTAGGAAAGGTTGGAGGGAGGGGGTAAAGGAGGTTTTGTGTGCGAGGGGCTTGGACTTCCAGCAAGCATGCGTGAGCGTATTTGATAGTGAATGGAGACAAATGGTTTTTAATACTTGACGTGCTGTTGGAGTGTGAGCAAAGTAACATTTATGAAGGGATTCAGGGAAACCGGCAGGCCGGACTCGAGTCCTGGAAATGGGAAGTACAGTGTCTGCACTCTAAAGGAGGGGTGTTAATGTTGCAGTTTCATAACTGTAGTGTAAAGCACCCCTCTGGCAAGACAGTGATGGAGTGAATGATGATGAAAGTTTTTCTTTTTCGGGCCACCCTGCCTTGGTGGGAATCGGCCGATATATATATATATATATATATATATATATATATATATATATATATATATATATATATATACACACACACACAAAACCACGCGGGGAGTTAAATGATAACTCTCTTCATTTCGTGTTGCAAATCAACACATTATTAGGACTTGCACTGTTGCAGAAATGACTAGGAAGTCTAGGTAGATCCGTTGAAGAGAACTACTCTAGCTAGAATAGTTCCCTTGAACGGATGTACCTGGACTTCCTACTCATTTCTGTATCAGAAATGATGATGTGTTATTTGCAACACGAAAGGCCTAGAGCTATCAATCAATTTATATTCAATCTCATTATTTCGCGTCATTTATTAATTCAATTAATGTAAGGAAAGAGGAAACTATTTTTAACCCTAATATTTATAAAACTATTGATACGAATTTCTGTTTACTTGTGACACCCAAGTGACGCTTGTAATTCACCAGTAACATACCTGTAACAAACCTGTAACGCAAGTGACACTTGTAATACACCTGTAACATTCCAGTAACGCACATGTAACTCGTAATATATCAGTAGCATACCTATACCACACCTGCAACACACCTATGACATAATTTAGGTATTCTAAATTTGCTAAATTTATTTTTTTGCAATAAAGTGTGGCGGCACATCCCCAGGGAGAGTGTGCTGTGACAGACTTTCACTCTCATGCGATAAGGAATATTGACTGCCAATTTGCATATCAAAAAGTTGGGCTCAAGCGAGGCAACATTTTATATGGGGTAAAATAATGCAAAATACATGCAAGCGTACAAACACACACGCACACACACACACACACACACACACACACACACACACACACAGACACAGACACACACACACACACACACAAACAAAGACACACACACACACACAGCCAGGAGTTATGATTCGACCCTTGCAACTGCAAATAGGTATGCCAGATATATGTACAGTCAAATACTAAAAGCAAAAAAAGTACACCATAGGTCAAACCAAAGATGAAATATTTAGTAATAGTGTGATGTTAGCGTACAGAAACAAGTTGACAAAATAGAAAAACTTCAAAGACATTATGTTAAAATTAACTTCCAGTACCGAACCAATACTGAAAAATGAAGCGAGAGCCGCACGTCTGTCTCGGTAAAGGCGAAGAAAGGATCCATCCTCCAGCAATCCTCACAGTGAAGGACCCATATAGTTTAGCACCTTATATATATATATATATATATATATATATATATATATATATATATATATATATATATATATATATATATATATATATATATATATATATATATATATATATATATATATATATATATATATATATATATATATATATATATATATATATATATACCGTATTTTTCCGGCATATAAGGCGCACCTTTTTCCCCACAAAAAGTTCTGGAAACTCATCCTGCGCCTTGTATGCTCAAGGTCACAGTCAAGGGTAGGCTTCAGGTTACGCTTTAGCAGCTGATTACTTACGTTACGTTACAATTGCTTGGACACATCGTCTTATATGCTCGTGCGACTTATACTCCAGAAAATACGGTACATAAGAACATAAGAAAGGAGGATCACTGCAGCAGGCCTGTTGGCCCATACTAGGCAGGTCCATGCAAAAACAAAAATTGACACTACTAATGTGGCAGCTATGATGGAACTGTGGTTTATATGACTTCACAGCTCTGTTGTGCTTGCCTCGTCTGTCGTATGAAATAGAGTATAAAGATCCGAGACGAACATAACTGGGTCAGGACTTCAATTTACAGAAGTAACCAGCAGTTTACACGGAAAAAAATCATTCATTGACAGTAATAATGAACCGTATGCAAGAATATTGGATCCAGTTTATAACACAGGTGATTAATTAGTTAGAAAAATTTCTCCTAATGTTATCAGTTGCAAAACAATTGACTGGAGGGTTGAAGTACAAATAACGACACTTAAATTTATGAAGATTGATTTTGGAGTAATATATCCCTGTAGAGCGCAGAATTTTTGTACAATGTATACTCTGGCTGAGCTAGCATATGATATACCTTGCATACAAGAGCAGAAGGAAATTGTACTCTTGTTTTATATTACATTATATTATATATTATGTTATATATTATACTATTTTATATTATATTTCCCTCTGCCTGAGGCAGAGGGAAAGACTGGCGCCCCTCAGTCAATAACAGTGTGGCTGACACGCCTCAACCAATCAGAGTTTGACTGAGGCGTTTTCAAAGTTTAATAGGTAAATAATGACGAGGTCAAACTTACACAATAAAGCACAAAGAAGCAATCAAGAAAAAAGAGGAAGTAGAAAGTGTGAGGTGAAAGGTAGGCTAAGATTTCAAGAATTTCTACATTAATTTATTAGTACTATACTATTTATCAGTTATTAGCCATTAAAAATATATATAAGGCATGAGTCTGGGCGAAACTGAGTGCATACAGCAGCCTGGGTACTACTGTATGTATTCTTTTTAAATTAGCTTGTGTTTCTATGTAAGCTATGTAAATTTTCATTTTTAATGATGTGTTGCTCTAGGGGCGCCAGAGAGGTTAGCAAAATGGTTTCGTTATAATAATTATGAATTTTTCATGGTTTGAGGAGAGATTTCACGAAGCTGGTCAGTGTGTAAGAACTGTTGTTAGGTAAGACACATATGCAACAGTTAGGTATCTTTATTTCGAAACGTTTCGCCTACACAGTAGGCTTCTTCTTCTGAAGAACCCTACTGTGTAGGCGAAACGTTTCGAAATAAAGATACCTAACTGTTGCATATGTGTCTTACCTAACAACCTGTCGGTATTTTATACCAATTTAATGTTCAATGTGTAAGAACTGATGGGTCTTTAGCGTTTTTTAAATTAATATTTGTTTAGCCTAAGTAAATACACTTGTAGGCTTCTCTGATTCTTACAGAACTGGTTAAAATAAAATTAGCTTAGTGAAAATGTACATTTACGATAAAATTTAGAATTTGAAGGATACAATTCTTATAAATTGTGCTGCTGATGTTAAAAATAGGTATGAAAGCTTTATATATTTTTCAATGGTTATTGGAAATTTAGGTAAAAATTGTGGGGAGAGATGTAACCGGTTGGCTGAGAAGGGGTTTAAGGAAGTGGTTGTGTGGTTGCAGGTGACTTCAGTCCCTGAAGTCAGGGACACCCATGATCTGCTGTCTCACAGAGAGATCTTGCAGCCCCTACTGCATAATTTAACCTTCTTGACTCTCCCTCGAGAGCCAGTGACAGGTCGTCATATGATTAAGACCAGTGTGAAGATATTATCCTTATGAATGTTTCCAGTCCGGTGAGCTTAGCCAGTCAGTCTGTGACCAGCTGGGTGGGTAGACGTATTGTGTCTTTCTGTGTAGTCAATATTTTTGTGTAAGGCTTTTTAAACATCATCTGGAACCCTATGGAGTACAAATGACTGTAATCTCTTTCATGAAGAGCTTTGGGCTTCCTGGTTGTAGCAATGTGTAAACTGGAACTTATGTTGCATTCTGCCAAGCCTGAAGGACCCAACTGGAAGTGTACGGCCGTGGTAACAATTTGATTGATGATGCTGTTGATTGTGATGATGACGATGATGATGATGATGATGATGATGATGATGATGATGATGATGATGATGATGATGATGATGATGATGATGATGATGATGATGATGATGATGATGATGATGGAAGGAAATTATTTTGAGATCTGAAAAACATTTTGACCTGACATTACTCGCTGCCTTAATAAAAATGCTACAGACCACATATAAAAGCATGGAAGGTGAAATTAAGTCACAAACTGCTAGCAGGAACAACACACAACACAAGTAACAAACTACTAGCAGGAACAACACACAACATAAGAACATAAGAAAGGAGGAACACTGCAGCAGGCCTGTTGGCCCATACTAGGCAGGTCCTTTGCAATTCATCCCACTAACAAAACATTTGCCCAACCCAATTTTCAGTGCTACCCAAGAAATAAGCTCTGATAACTCTATCCACTCATATGCAAGTCCCACTCAAATCCAACCCCTCTCACTCATGTATTTTTTATTTTTTTTTTTATTATCACACCGGCCGATTCCCACCAAGGCAGGGTGGCCCGAAAAAGAAAAACTTTCACCATCATTCACTCCATCACTGTCTTGCCAGAAGGGTGCTTTACACTACAGTTTTTAAACTGCAACATTAACACCCCTCCTTCAGAGTGCAGGCACTGTACTTCCCATCTCCAGGACTCAAGTCCGGCCTGCCGGTTTCCCTGAATCCCTTCATAAATGTTACTTTGCTCACACTCCAACAGCACGTCAAGTATTAAAAACCATTTGTCTCCATTCACTCCTATCAAACACGCTCAAGCATGCCTGCTGGAAGTCCAAGCCCCTCGCACACAAAACCTCCTTTACCCCCTCCCTCCAACCCTTCCTAGGCCGACCCCTACCCCGCCTTCCTTCCACTACAGACTGATACACTCTTGAAGTCATTCTGTTTCGCTCCATTCTCTCTACATGTCCGAACCACCTCAACAACCCTTCCTCAGCCCTCTGGACAACAGTTTTGGTAATCCCGCACCTCCTCCTAACTTCCAAACTACGAATTCTCTGCATTATATTCACACCACACATTGCCCTCAGACATGACATCTCCACTGCCTCCAGCCTTCTCCTCGCTGCAACATTCATCACCCACGCTTCACACCCATATAAGAGCGTTGGTAAAACTATACTCTCATACATTCCCCTCTTTGCCTCCAAGGACAAAGTTCTTTGTCTCCACAGACTCCTAAGTGCACCACTCACTCTTTTTCCCTCATCAATTCTATGATTCACCTCATCTTTCATAGACCCATCCGCTGACACGTCCACTCCCAAATATCTGAATACGTTCACCTCCTCCATACTCTCTCCCTCCAATCTGATATTCAATCTTTCATCACCTAATCTTTTTGTTATCCTCATAACCTTACTCTTTCCTGTATTCACCTTTAATTTTCTTCTTTTGCACACCCTACCAAATTCATCCACCAATCTCTGCAACTTCTCTTCAGAATCTCCCAAGAGCACAGTGTCATCAGCAAAGAGCAGCTGTGACAACTCCCACTTTGTGTGTGATTCTTTATCTTTTAACTCCACGCCTCTTGCCAAGACCCTCGCATTTACTTCTCTTACAACCCCATCTATAAATATATTAAACAACCACGGTGACATCACACATCCTTGTCTAAGGCCTACTTTTACTGGGAAAAAATTTCCCTCTTTCCTACATACTCTAACTTGAGCCTCACTATCCTCGTAAAAACTCTTCACTGCTTTCAGTAACCTACCTCCTACACCATACACTTGCAACATCTGCCACATTGCCCCCCTATCCACCCTGTCATACGCCTTTTCCAAATCCATAAATGCCACAAAGACCTCTTTAGCCTTATCTAAATACTGTTCACTTATATGTTTCACTGTAAACACCTGGTCCACACACCCCCTACCTTTCCTAAAGCCTCCTTGTTCATCTGCTATCCTATTCTCCGTCTTACTCTTAATTCTTTCAATTATAACTCTACCATACACTTTACCAGGTACACTCAACAGACTTATCCCCCTATAATTTTTGCACTCTCTTTTATCCCCTTTGCCTTTATACAAAGGAACTATGCATGCTCTCTGCCAATCCCTAGGTACCTTACCCTCTTCCATACATTTATTAAACAATTGCACCAACCACTCCAAAACTATATCCCCACCTGCTTTTAACATTTCTATCTTTATCCCATCAATCCCGGCTGCCTTACCCCCTTTCATTTTACCTACTGCCTCACGAACTTCCCCCACACTCACAACTGGCTCTTCCTCACTCCTACAAGATGTTATTCCTCCTTGCCCTATACACGAAATCACAGCTTCCCTATCTTCATCAACATTTAACAATTCCTCAAAATATTCCTTCCATCTTCCCAATACCTCTAACTCTCCATTTAATAACTCTCCTCTCCTATTTTTAACTGACAAATCCATTTGTTCTCTAGGCTTTCTTAACTTGTTAATCTCACTCCAAAACTTTTTCTTATTTTCAACAAAATTTGTTGATAACATCTCACCCACTCTCTCATTTGCTCTCTTTTTACATTGCTTCACCACTCTCTTAACCTCTCTCTTTTTCTCCATATACTCTTCCCTCCTTGCATCACTTCTACTTTGTAAAAACTTCTCATATGCTAACTTTTTCTCCCTTACTACTCTCTTTACATCATCATTCCACCAATCGCTCCTCTTCCCTCCTGCACCCACTTTCCTGTAACCACAAACTTCTGCTGAACACTCTAACACTACATTTTTAAACCTACCCCATACCTCTTCGACCCCATTGCCTATGCTCTCATTAGCCCATCTATCCTCCAATAGCTGTTTATATCTTACCCTAACTGCCTCCTCTTTTAGTTTATAAACCTTCACCTCTCTCTTCCCTGATGCTTCTATTCTCCTTGTATCCCATCTACCTTTTACTCTCAGTGTAGCTACAACTAGAAAGTGATCTGATATATCTGTGGCCCCTCTATAAACATGTACATCCTGAAGTCTACTCAACAGTCTTTTATCTACCAATACATAATCCAACAAACTACTGTCATTTCGCCCTACATCATATCGTGTATACTTATTTATCCTCTTTTTCTTAAAATATGTATTACCTATAACTAAACCCCTTTCTATACAAAGTTCAATCAAAGGGCTCCCATTATCATTTACACCTGGCACCCCAAACTTACCTACCACACCCTCTCTAAAAGTTTCTCCTACTTTAGCATTCAAGTCCCCTACCACAATTACTCTCTCACTTGGTTCAAAGGCTCCTATACATTCACTTAACATCTCCCAAAATCTCTCTCTCTCCTCTGCATTCCTCTCTTCTCCAGGTGCATACACGCTTATTATGACCCACTTCTCGCATCCAACCTTTACTTTAATCCACATAATTCTTGAATTTACACATTCATATTCTCTTTTCTCCTTCCATAACTGATCATTTAACATTACTGCTACCCCTTCCTTTGCTCTAACTCTCTCAGATACTCCAGATTTAATCCCATTTATTTCCCCCCACTGAAACTCTCCTACCCCCTTCAGCTTTGTTTCGCTTAGGGCCAGGACATCCAACTTCTTTTCATTCATAACATCAGCAATCATCTGTTTCTTGTCATCCGCACTACATCCACGCACATTTAAGCAACCCAGTTTTATAAAGTTTTTCTTCTTCTCTTTTTTAGTAATTGTATACAGGAGAAGGGGTTACTAGCCCATTGCTCCCGGCATTTTAGTCGCCTCATACGACACGCATGGCTTACGGAGGAAAGATTCTTTTCCACTTCCCCATGGACAATAGAAGAAATAAAAAGAACAAGAGCTATTTAGAAAAAGGAGAAAAACCTAGATGTATGTATATATATATATGCATGTGCGTGTCTGTGAAGTGTGACCAAAGTGTTAGTAGGAGTAGCAAGATATCCCTGTTATCTTAGCGTGTTTATGAGACAGAAAAAGAAACCAGCAATCCTACCATCATGCAAAACAATTACAGGTTTTTGTTTCACAGTCATCTGGCAGGACGGTAGTACTTCCCTGGGTGGTTGCTGTCTACCAACCTACAACCTAGCCTCTATAACCCAACTAGGTAGACTGTTCCACTCATCAGCTACCTTATTTCCAAACCAATACTTCCCTATGTCCTTTCTATATCTAAACTTGTCTAATTTAAATCCATTACTGCGGGTTCTCTCTTGGAGAGATATCCTCAAGACCTTATTAATTTCCTCTTTATTAATACCTATCTTCCACTTATACACTTCGATCATGTCTCCCCTCATTCTTCGTCTAACAAGTGAATGTAATTTAAGGGTCTTCAATCTTTCTTCATAAGGAAGATTTCTAATGCTGTGTATTAATTTAGTCATGCTATGCTGAATGTTTTCTAACAAATTTATGTCCATTCTGTAATATGGAGACCAGAACTGAGCTGCATAATGTAGGTGAGGCCTTACTAATGATGTATAAAGCTGTAATATAACCGTTGAACTTCTGTTGATTACACTTCTTGACATAAATCCCAGTAATCTGTTTGCTTTATTACGTACGCTTAGGCATTGCTGCCTTGGTTTAAGGTTGCTGCTCACCATAACCCCCAAGTCCTTTTCGCAATCTGTATGGCTAAGTTCTACATTATTTAACTTATAAGTACTAGGGTTGTGGATACTCCCGAACTTCAGAACCTTGCATTTATCTACATTGAACTGCATCTGCCACTTTTCTGACCAGGTATTGAGTTTGTCTAAATCCTCCTGAAGTTCCCTGATATCTACGTTTGAATCAATTATCCTACCTGTCTTTGTGTCATCGGCGAATTTGCTCATATCACTAGTAATTCCCTCATCAACATCAGTGATATATATTATAAACAACACAAGTAACATACAAACCACTAGGAGGAACAAGACACACAACAAAAAATAACGAGCATGAATTAAATCTCCTGTTCAATTGGCAAAGTTGAAAGACTTCTCAGAGAGTTTCCCGAGGTACCTACATGAACCCCTGTAATTAAGCGAAAAGGCCAAAGAGTTAGAAATGTTCTCCACCGCCAGCAGCACTCCACAAGTCAGTCAGAGGGGCAGCAGGATCACCTGCAGACAGGTGATGGGGTATGTGCCTGCACCTCATCTACAGAGGATCGTGAAGAATTCAACACGTGTGCAACACCCAAGTGTTGCACACGTGTTGAATTCCTCGTCTTGTCGGCACTGTATATCATCATTGTAATGATACTGAGAATCATCTCAGAATGATGATACCTTCTGTATGAGAGCCAAACACCCAAGACCTGTCAACCCCACTATGATGATTACGATGACGAATAATATAACGGAAACAGATGGAATGGAGTAAAGGAAGTAAATAAAGGAAGAGAAGGAGATAAAGGGAGAGACAGCAGAAGTCAGGGAAGACATGGCTCATCGACCCCAATTACCAACTGAATTTTCCAGATTTTTTTTCTCAGTGGCGCTGCACGGGACTGTGGACAGGCAGAAAAAAAACAATTTCATCCACCTTCCTTTTTTTTTACCCTACTTTCTGCCCGAGCGAGCGTGTTCTGACAGGTCCTAACACGGTGACCTTCCCTTCATCACTCGATCCTTTCAATTCTCCATCCTCCTTCCCCTAATCCCTCCAATTCCCCCCCCCCACTACCTCTCAACAGTGAGGGGTTATCCCGACCCTCCTCCTCCTAACTCAACCCTCAAAACACCTCACTAGTACAAGATGAATAAAATCGGAATATTAACTTCTTGAGAGAAAGCGAAACTGTGGTTTATTTCGAATGAGATCCTCGTGTTCTCCTCAACAGGATGCCACCTAAATCAGTCTACTACCTCCTAGGTATGTACTTACTACTAGGTAACGAGGACAGTAGGCACTGCGAGACTTGTTTATATATACTTACGGTCTCGTCCAATACTGAACGCTATTCCCGTGATATAACTAATTCAAGGAATACAACCGAGGGAAATTATTATTAATACTAAGGGAGATTAAGGTTACATGGAATAATAAGGTAATGACCTATAGGCTGACTGAACTCTCACAGAATAAAACCGAGTCCCGTCTTTACTACCAGTTTACACCTCCATGGTTCCATGGAGGTTCCACCAGATACTGACATAGCAACTCCACTTACCAGCATGGCTAACACCCTACAAGTCCAACTTCAGTTAATTTTCCTGCGCTTATAAAGGCCGTTATCTCTTCCCTTCCATCCGTACCTTCTGGCTAATGAAGATCATTCCTACAAGAAACAGGCCATTTGGTCGCTCAAAGAGACGAGAATGTCGCCCCATGACCAGGACAGCGTGATTAGTAATTCTCTGGGACGAACACCGAGGACAACAGTCTCAACACCTCACATTCTTTCGCTTGTCAGCTAAACGCACTACCACTGATCTATGAGGCACTCTCCTGACCTATATCTTATGCATAAATTATATATTTTAAAACTCGTTTTAATGATTACAAGAGTCACCTCAATACCTCACAGCATCAATGTAAATGCGAAGCCAGCACAGAAATAGAGAGTCTCTCAGACCTACGCTGTAGTTAACACTGGGAATAACATAAATCCCGACTTTTTAGTGATATATAAATACCGGCTTGATGGTGGAATGTAGTGGAAAATGATGAGAAATTTAACAACGTTTTTCAAGGACAGTGGAAGCGGGAAATTATTATTATAATCATAGGGGATCGCTAAACCCATAGGATTATACAACGCATGTGAGAGGGGGGGGGGATGGAAGGCATTCAGGCTCAATTCAGGGAGCTGGAGCACAGATCCAATTCCCTAGATCAAGAGCCCCTCACCAGCGTCAAGGAACTTCCCTTGAGGGGTGGAAGCGGGAAAGACGAAGAATCTGTTTTCTTGTGAGTCACGGCATCTTGTACGCAAAAAAAAAAAATTAATTAAACTTTATTTTTAATTAACATTATTATACACAACGTAAATAACAGAACTGATGTTATATTGTATAAAACACTAAAATTTTAATCAAATTAAATACTGAACTGCATTTCCAGGAAAAACTGCTGAAATATCAGTCAGGGTTTCAATTTAAACAAAAGATTTTTTTTCGCAGTGCTTCACTTTTTAAATACTTTTTACGCATTTTTTTTAGCAAATTTATATTTTTTCATTTAATTCTAGTGGCTTATGCCACTAGAATTAAATAAAAAAAAATGGCGAAATCAGGCTAAATACATAGTTTTAAGAACAGGTACGACTGAGCCTACGAGGCTAGGAAGGAGTAAATCTGGCAGACGAAAAGTAGAGAGGCGGGAACAAAAGCTACAAACCGCAATATGCACAGTTCAATATGGAACAATAGCAGATACTATATAGATGCTTTCCGTCCATAGCTTCTGAGATGCGAGATTCCATCATGGCCTCCATACCGAGAGAAGACAGCATTCCAGCTTCAGACCGCGTATTTTAAACTGTTTCAGTGAGGAATGAGGCCATTATCTGGACAGTAACTTGGTCACGTAATACACTATGTTTGGGGCGAGTTAAGAGTACCAGGAGTTATGAGGGGTTTTATTCCGCAAGGAAAGGTGATGGTGATGTTTTCTTTGTCAGGAAACAGGAAAGTGTTATCTCGTGAGGGTGGGGGAGGTCTTTGTCTGAGGATGACCCGCTCAGGTATTAAACTAACTAATGGTTTATCGATGCAGGGTATCAGTGATAATGCAACTGCTGGTTTACCAGTGCTGGGTATCAGTGATCCGGTAACCGCTGTTGTACCTGTCGTCTGTATCAGTAAATCAGCCACCAGTGTATTACAGGTTCTTGGTGCTCACGGTTAATCATCTAGTGAATCCCAAGTACTATCTTTTCTGACTCGTGTAAAATACAGAAACCTCATGTTTTGTCAAGCTGAATTACGAAGATCAGCATGATGTTACATATGACGTGACTTACATGAGAACACACATGATGTGACTGACATGAGGACACATATGACGTGACTGATATGAGGACACATGATGTGACTGACATGTGGACACATAATATGGCTTACATAGAGACACGTGGCGTGGATGACATAAGGACATGCCATGGTGAACATGGCATGGACACATGACATGGTAGACATGAAGACACATATGACTTGGTTAATATGAGGATGCATGACGTGGTTGGTACAGGAAACAAGACATGATTAACATAAGAACACATGACATGGCTTACATGCAGACACATAACATGGTTGGCATTATGATACACATGATTCACAAATAATTTAGAGGGATCTGTGATTGAAATTTAAAACACCTGAGTTTTTTAAACAGAGTCAAGTTGACTATATGCAATACGATCGTTATATATTCAAAGGAAAATCAGTGAGTGCAGGAGGATATATAGTATTTGGTATAAGAATGGTTATCAAGTTTGATCCAAGGAAATGGAAAGGAACTCTAATTCCTTGAATGAGAAGCACAGAGTAATTTTTTTATTGTTACTGGATTATATTTAATGTATTCCGTAAAGTCTCATGTGTTTTCACCTTGTTGTTTGTGTTGATAGCTAACGTGAAGATGAGATCGTTATCTTACTTGTTAAGATTACAGACATGACCTGAAAAGTTAAATTGAATCTTAATAAGATTAAGGAGGTATGTGTTGAGTACCTCAGTCACTTGGTGGCAGTGGTGGGATCTAAACACTTGGTGGCAGCAGTGGGATCTAAACACTTGGTGGCAGCAGTGGGATCTAAATACTTGGTGGCAGCAGTGGGATCTGAACACTTGGTGGCAGCAGTGGGATCTGAACACTTGGTGGCAGCAGTGGGATCTAAACACTTGGTGGCAGCAGTGGGATCTAAACACTTGGTGGCAGCAGTGGGATCTGAACACTTGGTGGCAGCAGTGGGATCTGAACACTTGGTGGCAGCAGTGGAATCTGAACACTTGGTGGCAGCAGTGGGATCTGAACACTTGGTGGCAGCAGTGGGATCTAAACACTTGGTGGCAGCAGTGGGATCTGAACACTTGGTGGCAGCAGTGGGATCTGAACACTTAGTTGCAGCAGTGGGATCTGAACACTTGGTGGCAGCAGTGAGATCTGAACACTTGGTGGCAGCAGTGGGATCTAAACACTTGGTGGCAGCAGTGGGATCTAAACACTTGGTGGCAGCAGTGGGATCTGAACACTTGGTGGCAGCAGTGGGATCTGAACACTTGGTGGCAGCAGTGGGATCTGAACACTTAGTTGCAGCAGTGGGATCTGAACACTTGGTGGCAGCAGTGAGATCTGAACACTTGGTGGCAGCAGTGAGATCTGAACACTTGGTGGCAGCAGTGGGATCTGAACACTTGGTGGCAGCAGTGAGATCTGAACACTTGGTGGCAGCAGTGGGAGCTGAACACTTGGTGGCAGCAGTGAGATCTGAACACTTGGTGGCAGCAGTGAGATCTGAACACTTGGTGGCAGCAGTGGGATCTGAACACTTGGTTGCAGCAGTGGGATCTGAACACTTGGTGGCAGCAGTGAGATCTGAACACTTGGTGGCAGCAGTGGGATCTAAACACTTGGTGGCAGCAGTGGGATCTGAACACTTGGTTGCAGCAGTGGGGTCTAAATACTTGGTGGCAGCAGTGGGATCTGAACACTTGGTGGCAGCAGTGGGATCTGAACACTTGGTGGCAGCATTGGGATCTGAACACTTGGTGGCAGCAGTGGGATCTGAACACTTGGTGGCAACAGTGGGATCTGAACACTTTGTGGCAGCAGTGGGATCTGAACACTTGGTTGCAGCAGTGGGATCTGAACACTTGGTGGCAGCAGTGGGATCTGAACACTTGGTGGCAGCAGTGGGATCTGAACACTTGGTGGCAATAATGGGATCTGAACACTTGGTGGCAGCAGTGGGATCTGAGCTCTTGGTGGCAGCAGTGGGATCTGAACACTTGGTGGCAACAGTAGGATCTGAATACTTGGTGGCAGCAGTGGGATCTGAGCATTTGGTGGCAGCAGTGGGATCTGAACACTTGGTTGCAGCAGTGGGGTCTGAACACTTGGTGGCAGCAGTGGGATCTGAACACTTGGTGGCAGCAGTGGGATCTGAACACTTGGTGGCAACAATGGGATCTGAACACTTGGTGGCAGCAGTGGGATCTGAGCTCTTGGTGGCAGCAGTGGGATCTGAACACTTGGTGGCAACAGTAGGATCTGAATACTTGGTGGCAGCAGTGGGATCTGAGCACTTGGTGGCAGCAGTGGGATCTGAACACTTGGTGGCAACAGTGGGATCTGAACACTTGGTGGCAGCAGTGGGATCTGAACACTTGGTGGCAGCAGTGGGATCTGAACACTTGGTGGCAGCAGTGGGATCTGAACACTTGGTTGCAACAGTGGGATCTGAACACTTGGTGGCAGTAGTGGGATCTGAACACTTGGTTGCAGCAGTGGGATCTGAACACTTGGTTGCAGCAGTGGGATCTGAACACTTGGTGGCAGCAGTGGGATCCAAATATTTGTCACCGAAAAGATTAGTAAGTGTCCCCTCCTGATCCACTATCCCTTCCAAGGTGACCCCAACACCCTCTACCCCTCATTCACCCAGCTCAAGTTGACAGATTCCATTACTTCATGTATGAAACCCTTCAAGTGTGATGGAATATGACAGGGGAAACACAGATAGTTTTTGGTCCCGTACTGTAACATGGAATATGGCCGGGAAACATACATAGCTTTTGTTGTCACACTGTAACTGTCATAATAGACTGGGGTAGATGAATGTTGTGAGTGTACTCAGTTAAAAAATTGGCTTTCCTTAATCACTTCATCTGTCCAGAATAATATTTAAAATACTAGTGACCCTTTACACCACCCCACCTGTCCAGCGATCCTCCCTACACCACCACACCTGTCCAGTGACCCTCCCTACACCAGCACACCTGTCCAGTGACTCTTTACACCGCCCCACCTGTCCAGCGATCCTCCCTACAGCACCCCACCTGTCCAGTGACCTTCCCTACACCACCACACCTGTCCAGTGACCCTCCTTACACCACCCCACCTGTCCAGTGACCCTTTACACCACCCTACCTATCCAATGACCCTCCATACAAAATCACGCCTGTACAGTGACCATCCCTTCACCACTTCACCTGTGCCGTGAACACTCACCACCCACACATTTCACCAATGATCCCCCACACCTTCACCTCCCTACACTAGTAATTTCTCCTGGACCTCTTTCACCTTTTCCACCCCCACCCTGGTGATATCCCTTCACATCCCCTCTATGCCTCACAGTTAGCCACCTCCTCTGTTCCCCCTCATCCCTCTCTATCAGTGGCCCTTCCTAATTTATGACTGCCCCCCCCGACTCCCCTCATGATTCCCTACCCCCTAAATCCCCTAATGATCCTCTACCCTCTGACCTCTCTCATGATCCCCTACCTCATGACTCCCGTCATGATCCCCTACCTCCTGACTCTCTTTATTATACCCTACACCTGTCCCAGTGAGGGAAGTAACGGGTTTAATGGTAGGTTTGCAACAGTAATAAATGAATAAAATAATAGCCATAAACAAAGCATTTAAAACAAATAATAAATAGGTAGACACTGTCCAGTAACGACTCGACTTGCCTAGTACCAGTGTTTTTGTTGCACGTTTCCGAGTAGGCTTGTCAGTCCATGATGCAGACATTATATGAATGTCCCAGGAGAACCTACCATATAGTGAGTCGCCTTGTGTGACCAGAGAGCTTCACAATGTAAGGAACGCACAAGCTGTGAACAAAGTATGTATTTCCTTACCTTGTATGTATCTCCACATAGCTCTGATCCCCAAAAAAATATGGACAGCATTTCCCCCCCTTGTTCTCTACTTCCATAAAATGCAGACTCATCTACTGCTGAATTTTTTGAGCTGTCTCCCTCAATATTATTTTTTTTACAGATAATCACCAAAGCATTTGCACTCTCCCACCTCCCTTCCGTTAATGGCATTACCATCAGGATCCCCTTCACATTTTTCAACATTCTCCCATAATTCTTTTATTTGATCTCATTATCTTGCCCTTTCTTTGGCCCATTTATTACTTTCTCAACTTTACCTATGTCAACTTAGTTTTTTTTTGTTATTTGGTATAAAGTTTATTTTCTTATTGTGGCTTTGAACCCGTAGCTCTATCGCTAGCGCAGTCTCACATACTGTCGGGAGTTCGAATCCCCGGTACGGCCGGATAACATTAGTTCGAATCCCCGGTACGGCCGGATAACATTAGTTCGAATCCCCGGTACGGCCGGATAGCATTAGAACATGTTTCCATAAGACACCTGCTGTCCATGTTCACGCATCAGTGTGGGCGTTAGTTGACTGGTGTGGGTCGCATCCTGTGACAAAACTGACCTAATTTTCCCGAAATGCTCTGCATAACAAGCTGCTTTCTATATAGTAGTATGTTATTGATGTCAGCTAGGCTTGTGTATCATGTACATGTACTTGTAGAAATAAAGATATTATTATTATTATTATTATTAATAACTATTATGTCTAGACACAGTCATGATCTCTCCTTTCAAACCCTCGTTTGAAAGGAGAGATCCTGGCTCTCTTTTCTCTCTTTCTTCCCATTCTGTCCCTCTCTTCTCCTATCAGAATCATTGGAAAGTGTCGTGTTTGCCAATGTCTTGATCACTGTTGTTATATAACCAAAACGGGACTCTAAGAACAGACAATTTCACATTCCGAGTTTTAGTTATATCGAGTGACTCCAGGATCAAATCTGAAAGAATCCCATTTGGAGGCTTCAGCAGGTCTGCTCTCTAAGAAGCTTCCTCTGCCTTGTCCTAACCTCATTTCCCATTTGTTTATTTTTACGCTCTCTTCTCTTTGCACTTTCACCTGATTTGTGTAGCTCGTGTGAGGGTCTCCATCTGAGACACTGTGAGAGACTCTTCCTGTGCACCACAGTTAGAGGATGGGTGAGTATTTAGGAAGTGTGGAAAGAAGGAGGATATGCGAGAGGATGTAGGATTTGTGCAGGATACAGGATGCGTAGGGGAATGTAGGATACGTGAAAGGATGTAGGTGTGTTTTGGAGAAAGTAACAGTATCAGAAGACCACAGGATGTCGTCATTCAAAGGCTTGGTGGTTTGGCTATAAATAGTTTACCAGTCCAGCCCGCAAAGAGACCTCCATCATGGAAGCATAATGTGCCAACAGAGAAAGTGGTGATCATGTGATGAACAGCTCAGTGGCCATGGCCAAATGGTCCGTGGCCACACACGCAAAAGCAACATATCTCAGATTATAAAAAAAAATCCAGGCCTTCATAAATACGCGTAACCAAAATTTACACGAAATGAAAAATTTCTTCGGTGTCATTACGATATTCGAAAGAAAGTAACTGTATCCACACCTTGCATGATTTACATAAATTAATAAAGTATATATATATATATATATATATATATATATATATATATATATATATATATATATATATAGAGAGAGAGAGAGAGAGAGAGAGAGAGAGCGACTTCTGTGAAACGATTCTGCAGTATCTGAAATACATATAAATCTTTAATGTGGTCTGATGAAGTTTCCTGTAGACCCGTCTGATTAAAAACATTGTGTGCAAAATAAACTAGCCACTCACAGAAATTTTAATGCAAGTATTTTAGTGGCTGAGCCAGTGTACTGCTGAGAGAGAGAGAGAGAGAGAGAGAGAGAGAGAGAGAGAGAGAGAGAGAGAGAGAGAGAGAGAGAGAGACTAAAGAATCTCTTCTATTTCAGAAAGAGGGAGGGAGGAAGGGTAACAAGAGAGCCGTCCAACTCACCTTCTTGTAGGTGGAGTGGCTGCCCAGGAAAGAGTAGTCCATGGCAAGCCTGGGTTGACCCGTGACGGCATCGGTGACCTCGTTGATGACCCATTCGTGCGGGGTGGTCGCTGTTAACGTGAAACACAAGATGAACACCGCCACGATCACCCGCTTGGCACGACTTTCCGTGCAGAACACCTGGGGAAGGAGGGGTACGTGGTGAACTGGACATGGGGAAGGAGGGACAGAGAGAGAGAGAGAGAGAGAGAGAGAGAGAGAGAGAGAGAGAGAGAGAGAGAGAGAGAGAGAGAGAGAGAGAGAGAGAGAGAATGTTGAAGAAAAAGAAAAAAAGATCACACAACACCTCTGACAGAGTGGAAATACAACTTCAATAACACAGATCAGCATAAAGTCAGAGACAAACTTGGTAGCTCACTGAATGACATGTGAATTTACAACAAAAAATATAGTCAACAGAGAAGATTAACATAAAAAACAAAATGAAACACAAAAGGGACAAGAGCGTCTTATAACGTCAGCATCCTAGCACTGAGAATAAAGACATATACGAAGATACTTGAGGCTTTACAAAGAAGGTCCTTCCTCTTGTTGGGTAAAGCCAGACTCACGGTCATCATGCTGGCATCAGCATAATCAATACAACATGTCAAGACAAGACATAGTGAAAAAAAAAGCTTGTGCAAGTAAATTCTTTCGAGAAAGTTTAGATATTTTCTGCTACTATCCACAGACAGAGCTAGTCAGCAGCTGCGCCAAGTCAAAACGAACGTCAGATGCAGAGCTTAAACACAGTTCATTAACATGGTAACAAGATTACGTAACAGATATCAAATTATCTTTTTCCTAACATGTAATTTACTACTGCATGCATCAAAGTGATAAATTAAAAAATATCCTTTTCAATAATAACAAATCACTTTTACTAAGGAACAAAGAAAGTTTTTTCCTAGTGAGCAAATAAAACTATTAATAAATAACATTACCAAATAAATTAAAATAAAACTCGGATGACAGAAAAAAAAGCATTCACTTTCCAAACACCAGAAACATAAATTACAGACGAGGATATAAATTATAAACGTGAAAATCTTACAATTGCGCGAGCACACTAGAGATAACAGCAGACAGCAACACACTGTGAGCTAACAGAATGAACGCGCCTGTGTCCTGGTGACAGCTAAATAGAAGTTGTTCGGTAGCTTTTTTTCTAGCTTTAAATGTAAGATTACGGCTTCTATTATAATAATAATAATAGAAGCAGTAACCTGGGTGGTTCATGCAACTCAAGGAGTGGCGGAGGTTCGATCTTTGGTCCTGTAATTGCCAGAGAACCGTTGCTTGTACTCCGGGATTACTCCGGGATAGTCAGCTGCAAGAACTGATTGCTTCCAGGACATCAGTAACTCGCAAATGATTTCCTGATACTTCCCGTCTTTATTTTTCTCAATGAGCGTCTAACACCAAAGGCATCTTTTTTATGGAACTGTACTTTGCAGCACCTAAAAGTTTGGCGAAGTCAGGAGGGTTACAATGACTTCAATGATAAACTTCTCACTGCCCTTTCAAGGCACCTTTCTTGTAGAATGAACTGAAGAAAACACTATTATTATTATTATTATTATTATTATTATTATTATTATTATTATTATTATTATCATCATCATCATTATTGTCGTGGTTGTTTAGCAACTCCTATAAAGGACTTAAGACAATCCTTATCCATTTTATTGCTTACGCTGTCTTATATCTTGTATTCTGCATATTAACTGCCTCTGGGAAGCGCTATGCTCGTACGACTTACCCTACCTAGGGTATGGAGGCAATCAGATTTGATCCTAGAAAGAGAAGCGTAGCTCCAGTTCCATAGATCAAGAGCCCTTCACCAGTATGAAGACACTTTCCCAGAGAGATGTTCCCTGTAGAAGACTAGCGTGTCGATGCTATGTGGGTCAGGTCACCCCAGGCTGGTGTTCTAAACTTCGGCCTTTCATGGGAAATGTTTTTCTTTTCATAGGCCATAGAATGAAGAGGGAAAGAAATAATGGGGTAGGTCAGAGCAGTAGAAAAAAAAAGGTTTTGGGTAAACCTTGAGTTGGTTTAAGGTGGTTTTTGTCAAAAGTGACGAGTTTTACTAGCGGATTCTGGGAGATGCCTTTCTCGGTTAAAACCTTATCTCACATTTTACAGGTGCTGCGAGGCCCTTGTTCAGTTTTTATACCATGAATAATATAATTAAACTTGAGAATATTTATGAGCCTTTTCTGAAAATAAGTTAGCCACAATGAAGGATATTCTTCGACTCATTCTGGTTATACTTCCAGCACCCGAATCTTCAGACTTTGAAAGTCGAGGTGGTGGATGTTGTTTTGTCTGGTTGTGAGCCGTGTGGTGCAGTTCCACGACCTCGGGGTAGGTGCTCGTCAAGAACACCAACGACACCCACACAACACTTTTAAGGACAATAACAAACACAACATTCACTAAGAACAATAAAAATAAAACAACACACCTTCGATTTCCAATAATCAGCCTCAAAATACCAACACATTTTCTAAAAGTAACATTTGGTCGAAAACAGATCGTTCAACAAAAATAATTGGAATTTATCCAATATAAACGAAGCACTTTAATTAGAACAAAGTTACTGAAATAAATATCAGAGAGATGGCGGTGAAGAGTAAATATCAAAACTTTCTCTTAAAAGGTGGAGATTATTACAGTCAAGGGAAAGCGTCAAACCTACACGGCATAAGACGGAAATATCTGATTATTTGTTCTCCACAGGTCGAATTAAATGTCAGCATGTGAATGATCTCTGATGCCAAAGTAGAGGTCATTTGTAGGCAAACTATCTCAAGGGTTAAGCGAAAGCCATACTTTTATTCACCAGTCAGGGATTTGGGAATAAGATGTGTAAAATGCATCTATCTTTACTGAATCAAGACATTTTGTACAAATATATATTACAGTCTGCATGAGAAATAATAGTGACAGGATAGGACACAAGTGAAACATCACCTGAATAAAAGACTATGTCTCACATGCAAATATTAATTAATCAACCACCAAATGATAATTTTGATAAGGCTCAAAACCAGACCAATTTCATGAAAGATCCATTACATCACAACGATAAGACCCATGCATGTATCAAGGGGTGCAACTAACTAGCGAATGACCTGAAATGCACACAGTGCATGTGTGTACAGATATTATCTATTCAAATTCTAAGACAAAATACAGTGTGTAGACGTCAACATAGCAGTCAAAATAACACATCCATACGATCCTACAATAAGCTGTGTTCGTAAAGGAGAAATGCTAAGTCCACTTATTATTTACCGAAAGAATATTAACAACACCTAAATGAGTCAAAGTCAGTGCCAAGATACATAATGGACCCCATTTAAGCAAACAGTCCGTCCACACGGGACAGATGTGTCCAAAGATTAAGTCCCAAACTGTTCCTCAGTGTGTTCAACCCAAAAGTAGAATACAATGCTCACAAATTAATGCTGACACTTTTCTCAGACTGTTCAAACATTATATCATTAAATCCACGATGATATAATGCAAGATATACAGTAGTGAAAGCGTAGCTGTGATGTTCTGAAACACTGAATGAAGTTCAGTGATGACTCTTCTTCTCAGAGGTTATGTTTAACGATATAGTTAAAAGGAGAGTCTGCAAGATGCTCAGAAACTATAAGTCCCAGAATGATATTGTAAAGTGTTTGTGTGACAGGGTATGTTAATAGAGACAGAGCAACTACTCAAGTCCTTCCCCAACAGCAGCAAATCACCAACTGCTGGTCTAGGAGTGAGTGTGAAAAGGTTGCACCTGGCAGTCTGCCACGCTCATTGTTCATTATGCAAGTAGTTAATACAAGGCAGAGCCAAGCAACTCCAGTTATTTTCAAGTCTAGGTGTATACAACTACTACGGTATTACCGCCTTGTATGACGAACACATTGAAGAAAAATACCAAAAAACTCTTAGGAATATCCGTTGCTTTGCAACAGATATGCCTAATGTGCTGCCTTTTTTAATGTCTTTCTTATCTGTTAGTTGTCCCGGGGATTATCTTTCCCACGGGCCAGTTTCAGACCAGGCCTGCAAGGTTAGAAAGGAAATATCACTAGATTAATAACTATCAGGAAACACACAGGATAATATTAGTATGTGCATACTCAATGTAAAATTCACACTTTGCATTTTCTTTTATTCAAGTGGTTCTTTACCTGTAAAGATAATTGTAATAAATATCGAAGTTATTGGTGGTTATTAACGTATTGTACCCTACAATCGCCAAAAACATTATAATAGCCTAGTTGGCCTATAATCAACACTGCACCTTCTCACAAGTGGCTTGATGTTCTATCACCAGACCTGTTTAGCCATATCGGGTGGTCATGTGTTACCTGGGTAACACATGACAACCTCGCATTATCTGGGAACCCCGGATAATGCGAGGTGACCACAACTGACCCTCAGGGAACCCCAGGTGACCCCCATGCATCATTAGTTGATTCCAGAGTCATGTGACGCCAGGCGATTTCAGGTAACCTCAGGTGACACACCTACCTTTCCTTTGATGGGGTGACAGACAGCGATGTAACGCTCGATGGTGAAGGTCACAGTGAGCCAGATGGAGGTAGAGCCTGAGGAAGGTAGAGAGAAGGTAGTTAGAGAGAGGTGTTTGTCAGGAGAAATAGTAACACGTTCCTTGATACGGGTCTTGGTCACATCGTCTTCGGAAGTACCTGACAACTTGACCGAGGTCTTCCACTGACTAATCGATCCACCTCGTGCAAAAAATAAATATTAAATCATGATTTTTAATTGGTGGTGATGATCGTAGAGGCAAGGAGAGAAGAGACTGGTTAGTAAGTAGTAGTAGACTGCAGTAAGTGAAGAGATTGATTCGTAGCAGTGGTAGACTGCGGGGAGAGAAGAGACGGGCTAGTAGAGGTGGCAGACTAAATCTCTGCAAAAAATACCTGAATAGGTTCGGCTAAATGGATGATGGAATTCAATGTTAACAAAAGCCACGTAATAAAAATGAGAGCAAATAAAAACAGGTCTCACGAAGAATAAATAGCACGTAGTACGCTAGTGAACACTTCAGTCAGGGAAAAATAATTTGGGAAAAGAACCTCTCCTGTACTGGGGCGGCCAAGAACCCAACCCCAGCAAACACAGATCGGTTAGTAAACACACACACACACACACACACACACACACACACACACACACACACACACACACACACACACACACACACACACACACACACACACACACATACCAGTGAAGAGGCGGGACCAGGAGCTTGGACTCGACCCCTGCAACCTCAACTAGGTGAATACAACTAGGTGAGTACACACACACACGCACACAGTTCAGACATTGAGGACATCACCTACGAGAGGCCCCTTGGAGCTAGCGATCACGTGGTTCTGAGTTTTGAGTATATAGTAGAGTTACAAGTGGAGAGGGTAACAGGAATTGAATGGGAAAAGCCAAACTATAAAAGGGGGGACTACACAGGTATGAGGAACTTCCTGCAGGAGGTTCAGTGGGACAGAGAACTGGTAGGAAAATCAGTAAACGAGATGATGGAATATGTAACAACAAAGTGCAAGGAGGCAGAGGAAAGGTTTGTTCCCAAGGGCAACAGAAATAATAGGAAGAGCAAAGCGAGTCCTTGGTTTACCCGATGGTGTAGGGAGGCAAAAACTAAGTGGACCAGAGAATGGAAAAGGTACAGGAGGCAAAGGACCCAGGAAAATAAAGAGATTAGTAGAAGAGCCAGAAACGAGTATGCACAGATAAGGAGGGAGGCCCAGCGACAGTACGAAAACGACATAGCATCGAAAGTCAAGTCTGAACCGAAACTGCTGTATAGCCACATTAGGAGGAAGACAACAGTCAAAGACCAGGTGATAAGGCTGAGGAAAGAAGGTGGGGAACTCACAAGAAACGATCGAGAGGTATGTGAGGAGCTCAACGTGAGATTTAAGGAAGTATTTACAATGGAGACAGGAAGGCCTCTGGGGGGACAGAACAGAGGGGGACACCAGCGAGAAATATACCAACAAGTGTTGGATGACATACATACAAATGAGGAGGAGGTGAAGAAGCTGCTAAGGGACATCGATACCTCAAAGGCAATGGGACCGGACATCTCTCCGTGGGTCCTTAGAGAGGGAGCAGATATGCTGTGTGTGCCACTTACCACAATCTTCAACACATCCCTGGAAACTGGTCAGCTACCTGAGGTATGGAAGACGGCAAATGTAGTTCCCATTTTTAAAAAAGGAGACAGAAAAGAGGCACCAAACTATAGACCTGTGTCACTGACGTGTATAGTATGCAAAGTTATGGAGAAAATTATCAGGAGGAGAGTAGTGGAGCACCTGGAACGGAACAAGAGTATAAACACCAACCAGCACGGATTCATGGAAGGCTAATCCTGTGTCACAAACCTTCTGGAGTTTTATGATAAAGTAACAGAAGTAAGACACGAGAGAGAGGGGTGGGTTGATTGCATCTTCTTGGACTGCAAGAAGGCCTTTGACACAGTTCCTCACAAGATATTAGTGCAGAAGCTAGAGGATCAGGCGCATATAACAGGAAGGGCACTGCAATGGATCAGAGAATACCTGACAGGGAGGCAACAACGAGTCATGGTACGTGATGAGGTATCACAGTGGGCACCTGTGACGAGCGGGGTCCCACAGGGGTCGGTCCTAGGACCAGTGCTATTTTTGGTATATGTGAATGACATGATGGAAGGGTTAGACTTAGAAGTGTCCCTGTTCGCAGATGATGTGAAGTTAATGAGGAGAGTTAAATCAGATGAGGATCAGGCAGGACTTCAAAGAGACCTGGACAGACTGGACACCTGGTCCAGCAACTTGCTTCTCGAATTTAACCCAGCCAAATGCAAAGTCATGAAGATCGGGGAAGGGCACAAAAGACAGCAGACAGAGTATAGCCTAGGTGGCCAAAGACTGCAAACCTCGCTCAAGGAGAAAGATCTTGGGGTGAGTATAACACCGAGAATGTCTCCGGAAGCACACATCAGCCAGATAACTGCTGCAGCATATGGGCGCCTGGCAAACCTGAGAACAGCGTTCCCATACCTTATTAAGGAATCGTTCAAGACACTGTACACCGTGTACGTCAGGCCCATACTGGAGTACGCAGCACCTGTTTGGAACCCTCACTTGATCAAGTACGTCAAGAAATTAGAGAAAGTGCAAAGGTTTGCGACAAGGTTAGTTCCAGAGCTAAGGGGAATGTCCTACGAAGAAAGGTTAAGGGAAATCGGCCTGACGACACTGGAGGACAGGAGGGTCAGGGGAGACATGATAACGACATATAAAATACTGCGCGGAAAAGACAAGGTGGACAAAGACAAGATGTTCCAGGGAGGGGACACAGAAACAAGAGGTCACAATTGGAAGTTGAAGAGTCAGATGAGTCAAAAGGATGTTAGAAAGCATTTCTTCAGTCATAGAGTTGTCAAGCAGTGGAATAGCCTAGAAAGTGGAGGCGGGAACAATACATAGTTTTAAGACAAGGTTTGATAAAGCTCATGGAGCAGGGAGAGAGAGGACCAAGTAGCAACCGGTGAAGAGGCGGGGCCAGGAGCTAGGACTCGACCCCTGCAACCACAAATAGATGAGTACACACACACACACACACACACACACACACACACACACACACACACACACACACACACACACACACACACACACACACACACACACACACACACAGCAAAAGTAGTCCCAATCTTTAAAAAAGGAGACAGACATGAAGCATTAAACTACACACACACACACACACACCTCGTGGAAGTCAACGTAAAGAGAAACACAGCGCGGGATGGAAGGGAGGGAGAAGCTAGACTTCAAAAGAGAAAACCACACAGTATTGAGAGAATTCCTGAATGTAGTGCAGAGGGGGGAAAGGGAACTGGAAAAGAAGACAACGCATGACTTCATGGCGTTTAAAGGTGGAAAGTGCAAGGAGGCAGAGAAGAAATTCATAAGCAGGAATAAAAAGAAACAATGGTAATAACATAGAGAGTCTGTGGCTTAACCAAAGATGCAGAGAGATAAAAGCTAAAAGTACATGAGTATGGAAAACTAAAGATGCAAAAAAAAAAGGGAAAAAACAGGGAAGCGAGAAGAGCCAGAAATTAATAGACACTGGTAAGAAGAGAGAATGAGTGGAAACATGAGAATGAAATAGCATCGAGAGTCAAATCTGAACCAAACTTGCTTTACAGTCAAATCAGAAGAAATGCTTCGGTATAGGACCAAGTAATAAAACTGAAGGAAGAAAGGAAGGAAGGAAAAAAGAAAGGAAGGAAGGAGAGCTCATCATAACAAATGATCACGAAATCTGCGAGGAGCTAAACAAAAGATTTTAGGAGGTATTCTCGGAGGAAAGAAAGACATTACCAGAGAGTCGATGGGAAGAAGAACATCCACGAGGAACAGAGGTAAAGGCACTACTGAGTACGTCAGATCCCTGGAAGACAATGGAACCAGATAAGTTCTCTTCCTTGGTCGTGAAAGAGGGAGCACCAGCACTGTGTATACTACTATTTAAAATCCCTAACAATTCGACTGATACCGCCAGATGTGTGGAAGACAGCATAGATAGTTCCAATATTCAAGAAAGAGGACAAACAGGTAGAATTGAGAAATCAGGAGAAGAGTGGTGTAGCACCTGGAAAAAAAAAGTGGATTTATAAGCTCTAACCAAGAAGTTGTAGAGATGGTAACCTGTCTTGCAAACCCACTCGAATTCTATAACAAGGTAGCAAGAATGAGAGGGATGGGTGCACCGCATATTCTTGGACTATAAGAAGGCTTTTGACAAAGTAACACACAAGAGATTGAAGCAAACACTAGAGGAGCAGACAGGAATTATAGAGGAGGCACCGCAACTGATCAAGGAATGCCCGAGAGGAGAGAAACTGTGTGAGTGTCCGGGAAGAGGTGTCAGAGTAAGCAAGTGTGACAAGTGGGGTTCCACAAGAATCAGACACCTGCAAACACAAATAGGTGAAAATTGGTGAGAAAAGAAATGACACACACACACTCGACCCTTGCAACCATAAATAGGTGAGTACACACATACATACACACACACACACACACACACACACACACAAAGTAACTCTTTCTCTCCCTCTCTCTCTAAACCCTAACTGCACGGTTTCACCCACTGCTACTTAGGAGTCTACTCAGTTTCTTCTTATGCAACTCCATACAGACTAATGAAAAAACTTCTGTATTGCTTATAAATGCAAATAGCGGCATTTTTACCAAGGTGGTCCTGCACTTCTGAGGTTCAGACGGTGATGGCACTCACTACCAGGCAGTGCCGCGTTCACCAAGCCTTGGCACTACCCGGCAGTGTTGGTGCCGTCGTCTAGTCTGAGTGCCGAAAATGGACTGGGAAAAAGAGCCTCTTCAAAACTGCTGACGTGATAAAAACAGCAATAATAATAATGGATATAATGGAAGGCGGTAGGCACGAGCTGACGAGTGCCGCTTTCGAAGACACTCTGGACTGGAGGAATAAAAATCTTCATTATAAGACTTTATTACTCACATTGGGGGCTTTATTGTCATCAATAGGGCTTTATTACCCACAGTGGGGCCTTTATTACAATCAATGGGTCTTTATTACCCATAGTGGGGCTGTGTTACCCACAGTGGGGCTGCATTACCCACAGTTGGGATTTATTACCCACAATGGGGCTTAATTACCCACAATGGTGCTTTATTATCATCAATGTGGCTTTATTACCCATAGTATGGCTGTCTTACCCGCACTGGAGCTTTATTACCCACAATGGAACTTTTAACATCCACAGTGTCACCAGGAGTTATGAATCGACCCCTACAACCACAATTAGGCGAGTACACACACAGACAGATCTGTGGAATGATAGTACCAGGTCCCTGTCAGTTCCCTGATCATTACAGATACGTTCGTGCCACAAGTGTGTATTTGTGTACTTGGTTATCTACATTTTTACTTGTGTGTGTGTGTGCTGAAGGACTGGTGTTAAGTCATGGAACTTGATTCCAGTAGTTACTCAATCATTGTTACTAGACTGATTAATGAACCTGTCGGGATCAAACAGCCTCTGGGGGAAATGGGAGGTGATCTGGTTTGATCCGAAGAGGGTAAGGACAGCGTCGATTCCTTGACTTAAGAGTCCTTCACCAGCATCACGTCGGCTTTCTTTGAAGGATGCCGACTAGTCACCACAAGAAGTTCACTGACGTCCCCAAGAGAAGAGTGTGTGTGTGTCACATGGGTGTGAGTGTGTTAGATGAGTGTTACCTGGAGGTTACCTGGAGGTTATTCCGGGGATCAACGCCACCGCGGCCCGGTCCATGACCAGGCCTCCCGATGGATCAGGGCCTGATCAACAAGGCTGTTACTGCTGGCCGCACGCAGTCCAACGTACGAGCCACAGCCCGGCTGATCCGGCACTGACTTTAGGTATCTGTCCAGCTCTCTCTTGAAGGCAGCCAGGGGCTTATTGGCAATTCCCCTAATGCTTGATGGGAGGCTGTTGAACAGTTTTGGGCCCCGGACACTTATGGTGTTTTCTCTTAGTGTACCAATGGCGCCCCTACTTTTTATTGGGGGCATTTTGCATCGCCTGCCCAGTCTTTTACTTTCGTAGGGAGTGATTTCTGTGTGCAGATTTGGGACCATGCCTTCCAAGATTTTCCAAGTGTAGATTATGATATATCTCTCCCTCCTGCGTTCCAACGAGTACAAGTCAAGTGCTTCCAAGCGTTCCCAGTAGTTAAGGTGCTTGACAGAACTTATACGTGCAGTAAAGGATCTCTGTACACTCTCTAGATCTGCGATTTCACCTGCTTTCAATGGAGATGCTAATGTACAGCAGTATTCCAGCCTAGAGAGAACAAGTGATTTGAAAAGGATCATCATTGGCTTGGCATCTCTCGTTTTGAAAGCTCTCATTATCCATCCTATCATTTTCTTTGCACGTGCGATCGTGGCACTGTTGTGATCCTTGAAAGTGAGATCCTCAGACATTACTACTTCCAGGTCCCTTACATTATTTTTCCGCTCTATTGTATGGCCGGAGTCAGTAGTATACTCTGTTCTAGTTATTATCTCCTCCAGTTTTCCATAACGGAGTAGTTGGAATTTGTCCTCATTGAACATCATATTGTTTACCGTTGCCCACTGGAAAACTTTGTTTATATCTTCTTGGAGGTTAACCGCGTCCTCAGCAGATGACAGCCTCATGCAGATCCTAGTATCATCCGCAAAGGATGATACGGTGCTGTGGTGTATATCTCTGTCTATGTCTGATATGAGGATAAGGAATAAGATGGGGGCGAGTACTGTGCCTTGTGGAACAGAGCTCTTCACTATGGCAGCCTCCGATTTAACTCTGTTGACCACTACTCTTTGTGTTCGATTTGTTAGGAAGTTGAAGATCCATCTCCCCACTTTCCCAGTTATTCCTTTAGCACGTATTTTATGGGCTATTACGCCATGATCGCATATGTCAAATGCTTTTGCAAAGTCTGTGTATATTACATCTGCATTCTGATTTTCTTCCAGTGCATCCAAGGCCATGTCATAGTGATCCAGTAGTTGTGAGAGGCAGGAGCGACCTGCCCTGAACCCATGTTGCCCTGGATTGTGCAGATTTTGGGAATCCAGGTGATTTGCAGTCCTGCTTCTTAGCACTCTTTCAAAGATTTTTATGATGTGTTAGATGAGTGTGAGTGTGTTAGATGGGTGTGAATGTGTTAGATGAGTGTGTTAGATGGGTGTGAGTGTGTTAGATGAGTGTGAGTGTGTTAGATGGGTGTGAATGTTAGATGAGTGTGAGTGTGTTAGATGGGTGTGAATGTGTTAGATGAGTGTGAGTGTGTTAGATGGGTGTGAATGTGTTAGATGAGTGTGAGTGTGTTAGATGAGTGTGAATGTGTTAGATGAGTGTGTGTTAGATGAGTGTGAATGTGTTAGATGAGTTTGAGTGTCATAGATGATTGTGAGTGTGTTAGATGAGTGTGAGTGTGTTAGATGAGTGTGAGTGTGTTAGATGAGCATGAGTGTGTTAGATGAGTGTGAGGGTGATAGATGATTGTGAGTGTACTAGATGAGTGTGAGTGTGTTAGATGAGTGTGAGTGTGTTAGATGAGTTTGAGTGTCATAGATGATTGTGAGTGTGTTAGATGAGTGTGAGTGTGTTAGATGAGTGTGAGTGTGTTAGATGAGCATGAGTATGTTAAATGAGTGTGAGGGTGATAGATGATTGTGAGTGTACTAGATGAGTGTGAGTGTGTTAGATGAGTGTGAGTGTGTAGATGGGTATGAGTGTGTTAGATGATTGTAAGTGTACTAGATGAGTGTGAGTGTGTTAGATGAGTGTGAGTGTGTTAGATGAGTGTGAGTGTGTTAGATGAGTGTGAGTGTGTTAGATGAGTGTGAGTGTGATAGATGAGTGTGAGTGTGTTAGATGAGTGTGAGCGTGTTAGATGAGTGTAAGTGTGATAGATGAGTGTGAGTGTGTTAGATGAGTGTGAGTGTGTTAGATGAGTGTGAGTGTGTTAGATGAGTGTGAGTGTGTTAGATGAGTGTGAGTGTGTTAGATGGGTGTGAATGTGTTAGATGAGTGTGAGTGTGTTAGATAAGTGTGAATGTGTTAGATGAATGTGAGTGTGTTAGATGAGTGTGAGTGTGTTAGATGAGTGTGAGTGTGTTAGATGAGTGTGAGTGTGTTAGATGGGTGTGAGTGTGTTAGATGATTGTGAGTGTACTAGATGAGTGTGAGTGTGTTAGATGAGTGTGAGTGTGTTAGATGAGTGTGAGTGTGTTAGATGATTGTGAGTGTATTAGATGAGTGTGAGCGTGTTAGATGAGTGTGAGTGTGTTAGATGAGTGTGAATGTGTTAGATAGGTGTGAGTGCTAGATGAGTGTGTGTTAGATGAGTGTGAATGTGTTAGATGAGTGTGAGTGTGCTAGATGAGTGTGAGTGTGTTAGATGAGTTTGAGTGTGTTAGATGAGTGAGTGTGTTAGATGAGTGTAAGTGTGTTAGATGAGTGTGAGTGTGTTAGATGAGTGTGAATGTGTTAGATGAATGTGAGTGTGATAGATGAGTGTGAATGTGTTAGACGAGTGTGAGTGTGTTAGATGAGTGTGAGTGTGTTAAATGAGCGTGAGTGTGTTAGATGAGTGTGAGTGTGTTAGATGAGTGTGAGTGTGTTAAATGATTGTGAGTGTTTTAGATGAGTGTGAGTGTGTTAGATGAGTGTGAGTGTGTTAGATGAGTGTGAGTGTGTTAGATGAGTGTGAGTGTGTTAGATGAGTGTGAGTGTGTTAGATGAGTGTGAATGCGTTAGATGAGTGTGAGTGTGTTAGATGAGTGTGGGTGTGTTAGATGAGTGTGAGTGTGTTAGATGAGTGTGAGTGTGTTAGATGATTGTGAGTGTACTAGATGAGTGTGAGCGTGTTAGATGAGTGTGAGTGTGTTAGATGAGTGTGAATGTGTTAGATGAGTTTGAGTGTGTTAGATGAGTGTAAGTGTGTTAGATGAGTGTGAGTGTGTTAGACAAGTGTGAATGTGTTAGATGAATGTGAGTGTGATAGATGAGTGTGAATGTGTTAGACGAGTGTGAGTGTGTTAGATGATTGTGAGTGTGTTAGATGAGTGTGAGTGTGTTAGATGAGTGTGAGTGTGTTAGATGATTGTGAGTGTGTTAGATGAGTGTGAGTGTGTTAGATGAGTGTGTGTGTTAGATGAGTGTGAGTGTGTTAGATGAGTGTGTGTGTTAGATGAGTGTGAGTGTGTTAGATGAGTGTGAGTGTGTTAGATGAGTGTGAGTGTGTTAGATGAGTGTGAGTGTGTTAGATGAGTGTGAGTGTGTTAGATGAGTGTGAATGTGTTAGATGAATGTGAGTGTGATAGATGAGTGTGAATGTGTTAGACGAGTGTGAGTGTGCTAGATGAGTGTGAGTGTGTTAGATGAGTGTGTGTGTTAGATGAGTGTGAGTGTGTTAGATGAGTGTGAGTGTGTTAGATGAGTGTGAGTGTGTTAGATGAGTGTGAGTGTGTTAGATGAGTGTGAGTGTGTTAGATGAGTGTGAGTGTGTTAGATGAGTGTGTGTGTTAGATGAGTGTGAGTGTGTTAGATGAGTGTGAATGTGTTAGATGAGTGTGAGTGTGTTAGATGAGTGTGAGTGTGTTAGATGAGTGTGTGTGTTAGATGAGTGTGAATGTGTTAGATGAGTGTGAGTGTGTTAGATGAGTGTGAATGTGTTAGATGAGTGTGAGTGTGTTAGATGAGTGTGAGTGTGTTAGATGAGTGTGAATGTGTTAGATGAGTGTGAGTGTGTTAGATGAGTGTGAGTGTGTTAGATGAGTGTGTGTGTTAGATGAGTGTGAGTGTGTTAGATGAGTGTGAATGTGTTAGATGAGTGTGAATGTGTTAGATGAGTGTGAGTGTGTTAGATGAGTGTGAGTGTGTTAGATGAGTGTGAGTGTGTTAGATGAGTGTGAATGTGTTAGATGAGTGTGAGTGTGTTAGATGAGTGTGAGTGTGTTAGATGAGTGTGAGTGTGATAGATGAATGTGAGTGTGTTAGATGAGTGTGAGTGTGATAGATGAGTGTGAGTGTGTTACACTGTGTAATCAACGGCGTGAAATCTTTTACCTCCCACTTACTAAGTCATTACAGACAACATAAAACATTTATAACGTTTCGCTTAACGATAACTTTATCATGTAAGCTAACTTGACAAAGCTATCCTTAAGTGAAACCTCACTCTGGAAGACTACATAGGCTTCACATCTCTACTGTTGCCTCTGTATTCGACTGAAGAAGCCTGCTGTGCAGACGAAACTTTTCGGATTAAACCTAGCTAACTGTTACACACGTGTCTTACTACCAGTTAGTAACGCAGAAAACTCTCAAACAATAGCATTTTTTTTTTCGTAAATGCGTTTAAAAAAAACATGAATACGTCCAAAATTAAATAGCGCGTACTATGAAAGCTTCTCTACAAGCTATGCAATTTTGAATGCACATTTTCAATCGGAAATAAAAAAAATTGAACTGCATAAAGCTTTAAACCCAAAGGTTTAGATTAAAATATGCTTTTATATACGTAGAAATATTTACCTCGTGTGTATATATCCTGTGACTATTGATCTGTTCTCGTTTATTGGGTTTAATGCCTATCGACTGCACTTGGACATCAAGAATACATTAATCTCGAGCATAAGGGTTAAAATGAACTCTATGTATATAACTGGATGTGAACTGGATCTGCCTAGCATGGGCCAGTAGGCCTATTGCAGTGCTCCTTCTTTCTTATACTCTTATAAACAGATATATATACCTTTATGTATTTACACTGATATATATATACATATCTCGATGTTTATTCCCAGTATGAGTATAAGCTAAATATTCGGAGATTTTTTATATGCTAATTATGTTCATATAAGGTGTTAGCCAGGAACGTTTACTGATGAATTAATGTAGTGTAACTCACTTGCAGAAACTTTACGATAGTCACCCAAGTAACAACTTCCACTGCTTTACCCGACATCGATAACAAACTAATAACACTATAATTTCGGAACACGCTTCCTGTCTCCTTCAATACTAGTGCGGAGTTCGCTAGTTTCAAGTCATGGCATGTTAAATATTAACAGTCAAGGAAAACCTTGATGTATCTCACTGCTGATTTCGTTGCACTGTATTTAGCTTCTGTTGATATTAGTATATACCAGGACTGTGTTAGCATCTGCGCACTAGAAGAAATTCTGTGGTGTTCGTTCTTTGGTTTATTAGGTTTAAAACCTGTCAGCTACACGAGGGTTATTAAGACTGCGTGCAATTATCTGTTCACCACCAGAGATACTTTAGTCTCTAAAATAGGGAATGAAATTAAGTCTTATCAATTGATAGACAACGCACCTCTTAGTGAGGCTGAAAGGACACAAGTACATCATACACGACATCTTTTCTGGACACGTTTCTATCCTGGTCCCCTGGCCACTCCAAGGTCAACATTACACCTCTCGGTGTGTATAACCTCCCTTTGGTATTAGTATATTCCAAAAATGTACAAATAACCCGACCGAAACGTAGTCATAAGTTTTTCTCTCTTATGTGCGGGTTATTTATGTATTGTTCCAGTCTCGGTATTGTGCCTTTTTGTTCTTTATATTCCAAAAAATGTTTGGATATTCTTCCCCTTATCTCAAGATTAATGGGCGGAGGATTGAGCCTTCACCATTCCCTGTGCCGAACAGCCCAGGTGGGTTTAACACATCACACTGTTGGTTTAGAAAGACACGTAACCAAACACTATAACATATTTATTAGAAAACGTTTCGGTCCTGGGACCTTGATCACTTCTAACATACAGAGGTAGAAAGACATTATATATATAGGCGGAGAGTGAGATGTGACGCACGTGACCTGAGGAATGTCATAAGAACATAAGAATGGAGGAACACTGTAGAAGGCCTACTGGCCCATGCGAGGCAGGTCCTTATCAAAACAACCTCTGCCTATGATGAGGATGGGTAGACGATGAAATCATGTGACTCCTGTGTTGTTGGGTTGGTGCTGCTTAAGTATCATGTATGCCAATGCTTTTGAAATTTTGTAGTTTCCAGTGTTGCGTTCTATAGTGTCGGTGACGGCGATTAGTGAGGCTTCTAGGCACCGTCGGCGTCTGAGGTCTGGTTCGGTGAGAACGAGTTGTGCCTCGTTCCAGTTCATCAAATGCCCCGTGGAGTCTCTGTGGAGGACACAGGCTTGCCTTACATCGTCTCTGTTAGAGGCATTTCGATGCTCATTCAGGCGGACTGCAAGATCTCTGCCTGTCTCGCCTACATATATCTTGGGACAGAACCCACAGGGGATAGTGTAGATGCCTTCTGTAGAAGTTAGAGGTGCGGGGCTGCGTTTCGTAGTGAGATCTTTGATAGAGGATGTGTTTTTGGTGGAAACGTTGATGTTACTCATAGCAAGTGCCCGGCGAGTATTCGTGGCAACATCGCCACATGGGAGTACTATGAACTGTTTAGGGGGCTGTTCCATGGGCGGTTTGTTGAGGATAGCTTGTGCCTTGAGTCTGCAATCTCGGATGAAGAAAGATGGGAACTGAAGACGTGTAAAGGCTTGTGTTATGTAAGTGCATTCTTCTTCTAGAAAACAAGGGCTGGAGATGCGAAGAGCTCTCAAGAAGAAGCCAATGAGGACTCCTCTCTTAGTGCGGGTGTCTTGGTGTGAATAAAAGTATATAAGATCGTCCTTGTTGGTAGGTTTTCTATACACTTTGAAGAGAAGTTTGTCACTGTCGGGAGATCTGCACAGTAGAACGTCGAGGAAAGGAAGTTTGCCATCATTTTCGAGTTCAAGTGTAAACTTTATTGATGGTTCAACTGCATTGATCTTGTTGAGAAGGGCCTGGATATTGAGACGTCTCGGATAGAAAACCAATATATCATCAACGTATCTTAGCCAGGTAACGGTGTTGGGAATGAGGGTGCTGAATTTCTCTGTCTCCAGGTTTTCCATGAAGAGGTTGGCAAGCACAGCACTGAGCGGGCTGCCCATTGCCATCCCAAAGCATTGTTTGTAACAGTTGTCCTGATACTTGAAGAAGTTGAAATTAACACACAGTTCCACTAGACTGATGAAATCTAGAAGAGGTAAAGGGAGGTCGTGGTTTTCAGTGAGCCTCTGTCTCAGAATGTTGATTGCAGCGTCAGTAGGAACGTTGGTAAAGAGGGCTGTGACATCGAAGGAAGCCATGCTTTTGTTTTTGACATTCAGGTTGGAAATTCGGGAGAGAAGGTCACCTGAGTGTTTGAGGTGGGCTTGACTGATAGTGCCCAGAAGCGCTGAACGGTATTTGGCAAGGTGGCCGGCTAGTCTGTGTGGTGCACTCCCTATGCCCGAAGTGATAGGCCGTAGTGGGATGCCAGGTTTGTGTGTCTTAGGAAGGCCATACAGGCGTGCTGGTTTCGGTTGACCTGGTAAAAGTTTTAGTAGTTTTTTGCCTTGTTCTGATTTTCGTAAGATGCTACGAGCCTTTTGAAGGAAAGTCTGGGTACTTTGACCCTTTGACCCTTATTGATGGTTCAGTTGAACCATCAATAAAGTTTACACTTGAACTCGAAAATGATGGCAAACTTCCTTTCCTCGACGTTCTACTGTGCAGATCTCCCGACAGTGACAAACTTCTCTTCAAAGTGTATAGAAAACCTACCAACAAGGACGATCTTATACACTTTTATTCACACCAAGACACCCGCACTAAGAGAGGAGTCCTCATTGGCTTCTTCTTGAGAGCTCTTCGCATCTCCAGCCCTTGTTTTCTAGAAGAAGAATGCACTTACATAACACAAGCCTTTACACGTCTTCAGTTCCCATCTTTCTTCATCCGAGATTGCAGACTCAAGGCACAAGCTATCCTCAACAAACCGCCCATGGAACAGCCCCCTAAACAGTTCCATAGTACTCCCATGTGGCGATGTTGCCACGAATACTTGCCGGGCACTTGCTATGAGTAACATCAACGTTTCCACCAAAAACACATCCTCTATCAAAGATCTCACTACGAAACGCAGCCCCACACCTCTAACTTCTACAGCAGGCGTCTACACTATCCCCTGTGGGTTCTGTCCCAAGAAATATGTAGGCGAGACAGGCAGAGATCTTGCAGTCCGCCTGAATGAGCATCGAAATGCCTCTAACAGAGACGATGTAAGGTACGCCTGTGTCCTCCACAGAGACTCCACGGGGCATTTGATGAACTGGAACGAGGCACAACTCGTTCTCACCGAACCAGACCTCAGACGCCGACGGTGCCTAGAAGCCTCATTAATCGCCGTCACCGACACTATAGAACGCAACACTGGAAACTACAAAATTTCAAAAGCATTGGCATACATGATACTTAAGCAGCACCAACCCAACAACACAGGAGTCACATGATTTCATCGTCTACCCATCCTCATCATAGGCAGAGGTTGTTTTGATAAGGACCTGCCTCGCATGGGCCAGTAGGCCTTCTACAGTGTTCCTCCATTCTTATGTTCTTATGACATTCCTCAGGTCACGTGCGTCACATCTCACTCTCCGCCTATATATATAATGTCTTTCTACCTCTGTATGTTAGAAGTGATCAAGGTCCCAGGACCGAAACGTTTTCTAATAAATATGTTATAGTGTTTGCTTACGTGTCTTTCTAAACCAACTTGTCGGTATTTATTACCAAGGTTTATAACATCACACTGTAAACAGTGATGCAAAGATGTTTGAGCTACTGGCTGCTGGAATCCGCTGGTCACTGCAGGCTGACAAGGGATATTATTATTACATTTTTTAATTCAGAGGGAGGGACGCTAAACCCATTACGTTGTCTGGGTAATGACAGGCATTCAGATTCAATCCAATGAGAGGGAGGGTTAACTCTAATTCTGTATCAAGAGCCCCTCACCGACACCAATTTACATCACCCTTGAAGGGTGAGGAGGGGAAGGTGCCGTCCCATTGCTCACTCTCTGGAAGGGTGACTAGGGAGAGTGTCGTCGACACACGAGGTATATCACCCTTGAAGGGTGAGGAGGGGAAGGTGCCGTCCCATTCTTCACTCTCTTGAAGGGCGACTAGGGAGAATACCGTCGACACCAAGGTACATCACCCTTGAAGGGTGAGAGGAGGGGCGAAGTTGCCGTCCCATTGTCCACTCCCTGGAAGGGCGACTAGGGAGAGTTGTCGTCCCCTCGTCAACTCTCTGGCACACCCTCCACCTGAAATCATTTTTCAACTGGTATTCGCCACATTCAACCCAAGTTGAAAATGGTGTGAACTGTTTTTTCTAAAAGCAAAGGTTGGATGTGTCGCTTTCACTTGTCTTTACTGGAATGAAGAATTTCCTGAAATGGTTTAGAGGCGACCAGGAATAATATTTGTAGACTGTGAATAATATTTGTAGACCGTGAATAATATTTGTAGATCGTGAATAATATTTGTAGACCGTGAATAATATTTGTAGATCGTGAATAATATTTGTAGACCGTGAATAATATTTGTAGACCATGAATAATATTTGTAGACCGTGAATAATATCTGTAGACCGTGAATAATATTTGTAGGCCGTGAATAATATTTGGAGACCATGAATGATATTTGTAGACCATAATATTTGTAGACCGTGAATATTTGTAGACCGTGAACAATATTTATAGACCGTGAATAATATTTATAGACCGTGAATAATATTTGTAGACCGTGAATAATGTTTGCAGATCATGAATAATATTTGTAGACCGTGAATATTATTTTAAACTCGTGAGGTAAAGTATTTTCGGAACAACGTTTCGCTCTGAGTAAAGCTTTAAGTAATGACTTGATAAAACAGAGCAAAACATGACTTGATAAAACTCTCATCAGAGCGAAACATGGCATGATAAAGATCTACACAGAGAAGCGTGATTTAATAAAGGTCTACAAAGAGCGAAGCAGCGCTGTATAGCCCTTGTGGCTTAGCGCTTCTTTTTGATTATAATATAATAATAATACACAGAGCGAAACGTTGTCCCAACAACCGCTTGCTCTACAACGTGTGTCTTTTCTTCATTATTGTCGGCGATGAGACGTTTTGATTCAGTGAACAAAAATATGAAAATATATTGAAAATAAACTGAACAAAATATACTGAACAGAAATATATCTAGTTGGATGAACATTATTATAGGCACCTGGCCGAGTTGTTAACACACTGGCCTGTGAGTTTAAGGATTCACTTGCCATGGTACCATGGTTTCGAACCCCATCCATTCCTTAATTTAGAGACCAACAGGGTATATATATATGCCGTGCCGAATAGGTAAAACTGGTCAATTAACAAGAACTCATTTAATATTAAGTCCTTTCTAAAAAAATTCTTTTATACGTTTAAAGATATAATTTTTTTTAATTTTTGTTAATGTAAAAATTAATAATTTTGTACCAAAAGAACCTTAGAAAACGTACCTAACCTTATTATAACAAATGCAATTTAATTTAGCCTAATACAACTAAATATATTTAAGATAAGTTTATAATAATTTAATAATAAACAAACACAATTAAATTATTTTTTCCTAAGGTTCAGAATGATTTTTGCAAATTTATTGCATACACAAATTTTCACTTACCTTATTCGGCAAGAAGAGCGTTGCTATTTAAGCCAAAATCGCAAGTTTTACCTACTCGGCCTATTGTGACCACGAACTAGTGGTATTGAATCAATAACAACACTGCGACTAGCCGAGGATTCGAACCCATGTAGTTTTGGCCCTGCCTCGTGGTGAGCGAAAATCACAAGACGCCTTAACCCACTGAACCACACAATCCTACAAGAACCAAGTACCCAGCCAACCTAGCTTGGCTAGGTGCCTGGTATTATAATAATAATATCAGTCGAGAAGAGTGCGTGTCTGTTTACCGTCCTCGGGGAGAAATAAAGTTTCCTGGGCGTGAGGCGGAGCCACTGCCACCCTTCCTCACATACCAACCCCCATAAAATACTAGGAGAGATATTATATCCCGGGCGTCAGACGGAACCTTTCACACATTCCGTCACCTACACAGAAAAATACCACTAGGCATTATTTTCTGAGCGTCAGACATAGCCACTTACATCGTTACCCGAAGACATAGAGAACATAAGATGGAGGAATACTGCACCTGGCCTACTGGCCCATACAAGGCATGAGAGAGGACTTGTACGATGTCTGATACTCACAGTGAAAAGGTCATTAAAATGAATGCAAATGTATTTATACATAAGTCAAGGAGTGACATAGAGAACACACACCAGTGAACCTGCAGCAGTAGTGAACCTGCAGCAGTAGTGAACCTGCAGCAGTAGTGAACCTGCAGCAGTAGTGAACCTGCAGCAGTAGTGAACCTGCAGCAGTAGTGAACCTGCAGCAGTAGTGAACCAGCAGCAGTAGTGAACAAGTAGCAGTAGTGATCCAGCAGCAGTAGTGAACCTGCGGCAGTGGGAACCTGCAGCAGTGGTGAACCTGCAGCTGTAGTGAACCTGCAGCAGTAGTGAACCTGCAGCAGTAGTGAACCTGCAGCAGTAGCGAACCTAAAGTGAACGTGAGGCAATGAAATTTGGTTAAATTTCCTCGATATTTTTAAAGCATCCCGACTAAAACCCGTTATCTTGAAAACAACCAGACTATAAACCCGATATCTTGAAAGCAACGAGATTATACACTCATGAGAGAAAACAAGGTAGAGGAAGCAAGGTAGAGAAAGCAAGGTAGAGAAAGCAAGGTAGAGAAAGTAAGGTAGAAAAAGCAAGGTAGAGAGAGCAAGAAAGCTGGAATGGTCGAAGCCAGGCCAACAACGGTGTGGAGGCAATGTTTACAAATGTAGGCAGATGGGATCCTCACTGACGAATGTTCAGTGTTCAGATTACTGTGGGCTGGAACTCTGATGAACAGCCAGTCTGTAGTGGCAGCCTGGAATTCTAAACACGCGACACCATTAGTTAAAATACAAACTTGATGAAGGGGGCCGGAGTTTGGAACACACACACAGCAAATGAGTTAATTACAAGGTGGCCACAGGTATCAAACTTTATTGCTTTACCGCCTAACGTCAGGATTTTAGAAAGAAAAATCGAAACATACATGTAATTTTTTCTATTTTTTTTAAACAACATGAAAATACGACAGCAGATGTATTAAGCAAATGTCCTACATTTGCTTGCAACAGATAGAACAAATCGTAGCTAGAAATCCAGATTGACTCCTGCTGTTAATCCTTTAAGAGCCTAGTGTACTACATGATGGCTACGAGGTGCACAATAAACTGGTTGCTAGGGCGGCAATATCTAAAAAAAAAAAAAATGTGATTTTCTGTACACTAAATATGAACCAGATGCTGACCTCGGGAACAAGCCATAATCCTTGACATCCTTGGATTATCCTCTCATATTGAGCAAGCCACAATAATTGACATCCTTGGGTTATTCTCTCATACACAACAAGCCACAATCCTTGGCATCCCTGGCATATTCTCTCACATACAATAGGGCAACAGCACACTGCCGTTAATAAAAATAAAAAGAATCTAAGACACCATCTTATGACAAAGACACGTGTCGGGTTGTTGGGAAAAAAATGACAATACGAACACTCGCACATTTATTTTGTGTCTTTTCCCCAAGAACCCGTCGCCATCACTCACCATTTTCCCCATTCATGTCGGAGTGTATTTCCTGACAGATAAACCAAAAACTACAAATTGTGTGTTAGTTGTTAAGTGAAAAAGAGAACCAGGATAGACGGCACAGCGTTAAAAATGAATTTAACGAAGCTAAATTAAGTCACAATAGTTTCCAAATTCTGTCAATAAAAATATGAAACAGAAACAAATAGATGAATAAAAAAGTTTTGAATAATATAAAGGTGCGGAAGTGTATTAGGGAAGTGTTCAAAACGGACCAGATTGCATTTGGAAACAATTAAAACGGTACACTGTGCATTAGTAAACACTTGAAATGAATCAGAAAGCATTTGGAAACACTTAAACTGCATCAGAGTGCATTTGCAAACACGTAAAACAAGTCAGGGTGCATTTGGAAAATTTATTCGATGAGTTCAGAGTAATGATAATAATGCTAGCGAGTGTTATTAGCGTCAGATATTAATTAACTCTCATTAGTTTGTGGCATTAATGCCACTGTAGCGTATATGTGTAAACATGTAATGGTCAGAGTTGGAAATTAAAGTGATAGGAAATTGTGTGTCTTGGCACTGAGATGGCCCTGTGTGTGTGCTGGCATAACTGTGACCATGTGTGTGTGGTGGTATAATTCTGGCCCTGTGTGCGTGTAGTGGTGTAACTATGACCCTGTGTGTGTGTTTGTGTAGTGGCATAACCGTGGCACCGTGTGGATATGTGTGTGTGTGTGTATGGCATAACTGTGGCCCTGTGCGTGTGGTAGTATTATTGTAGCAAGGTGCGTATTGTGGTATTACTGTAGCACTGTGTGTGTGTGTGTGTGTGTGTGTGTGTGTGTGTGTGTGTGTGTGTGTGTGTGTGGTATAACTGCAGCATTGCGTGTGTGGTAGCATTAATATAGCACTGTGTGTGTGTGTGTGTGTGTGTGTGTGTGTGTGTGTGTGTACTCACCTAATTGTGGTTGCACTGTGTGTGTGGTATCATTATTATAGCACCGTGTTCGGTGGCATTACTGTGACCCTGTGCTCGTTGGTATTACTGTGACTCTGTGCTCGGTGGCATTACTGTGACACTGTGCTCGTTGGCATTACTGTGACCCTGTGCTCGTTGGAATTACTGTGACCCTGTGCTCGTTGGCATTACTGTGACACTGTGCTCGGTGGCATTACTGTGACCCTGTGCTCGGTGGCATTACTGTGACCCTGTGCTCGTTGGAATTACTGTGACCCTGTGCTCGGTGGCTTTATTGTGGCTATGCGGGTGGTAGCATTACTGTGGCTATGCGGGTGGTAGCATTACTGTGGCTATGCGGGTGGTAGCATTACTGTGGCTATGCGGGTGGTAGTATTACTGTGGCTATGCGGGTGGTAGCATTACTGTGGCTATGCGGGTGGTAGCATTACTGTGTCTATGCGGGTGGTAGCATTACTGTGGCTATGCGGGTGGTAGCATTACTGTGGCTATGTGGGTGATAGCATTACTGTGGCTATGCGGGTGGTAGCATTACTGTGGCTATGCGGGTGGTAGCATTACTGTGGCTATGTGGGTGGTAGCATTACTGTGGCTATGTGGGTGGTAGCATTACTGTGGCTATGCGGGTGGTAGCATTACTGTGGCTATGTGGGTGGTAGCATTACTGTGGCTATGCGGGTGGTAGCATTACTGTGGCTATGCGGGTGGTAGCATTACTGTGGCTATGCGGATGGTAGCATTACTGTGGCCATGCGGGTGGTAGCATTACTGTGGCTATGCGGGTGGTAGCATTACTGTGGCTATGCGGGTGGTAGCATTACTGTAGCTATGCGGGTGGTAGCATTACTGTGTCTATGCGGGTGGTAGCATTACTGTGGCTATGCGGGTGGTAGCATTACTGTGTCTATGCGGGTGGTAGCATTACTGTGGCTATGCGGGTGGTAGCATTACTGTGTCTATGCGGGTGGTAGCATTACTGTGGCTATGTGGGTGATAGCATTACTGTGGCTATGCGGGTGGTAGCATTACTGTGGCTATGCGGGTGGTAGCATTACTGTGGCTATGTGGGTGGTAGCATTACTGTGGCTATGTGGGTGGTAGCATTACTGTGGCTATGCGGGTGGTAGCATTACTGTGGCTATGTGGGTGGTAGCATTACTGTGGCTATGCGGGTGGTAGCATTACTGTGGCTATGCGGGTGGTAGCATTACTGTGGCTATGCGGATGGTAGCATTACTGTGGCCATGCGGGTGGTAGCATTACTGTGGCTATGCGGGTGGTAGCATTACTGTGGCTATGCGGGTGGTAGCATTACTGTAGCTATGCGGGTGGTAGCATTACTGTGTCTATGCGGGTGGTAGCATTACTGTGGCTATGCGGGTGGTAGCATTACTGTGTCTATGCGGGTGGTAGCATTACTGTGGCTATGCGGGTGGTAGCATTACTGTGGCTATGCGGGTGGTAGCATTACTGTGGCTATGCGGGTGGTAGCATTACTGTGGCTATGCGGGTAGTAGCATTACTGTGTCTATGCGGGTGGTAGCATTACTGTGGCTATGCGGGTGGTAGCATTACTGTGGCTATGCGGGTGGTAGCATTACTGTGTCTATGCGGGTGGTAGCATTACTGTGGCTATGCGGGTGGTAGCATTACTGTGGCTATGCGGGTGGTAGCATTACTATGGCTATGTGGATGGTAGCATTACTGTGGCTATGTGGGTGGTAGCATTACTGTGGCTATGCGGGTGGTAGCATTACTATGGCTATGTGGATGGTAGCATTACTGTGGCTATGTGGGTGGTAGCATTACTGTGGCTATGCGGGTGGTAGCATTACTGTGGCTATGCGGGTGGTAGCATTACTGTGGCTATGTGGGTGGTAGCATTACTGTGGCTATACGGGTGATAGCATTACTGTGGCTATGCGGGTGGTAGCATTACTGTGGCTATGCGGGTGGTAGCATTACTGTGGTTATGCGGGTGGTAGCATTACTGTGGCTATGCGGGTGGTAGCATTACTGTGGCTATGCGGGTGGTAGCATTACTGTGGCTATGCGGGTAGTAGCATTACTGTGGCTATGCTGGTGGTAGCATTACTGTGGCTATGCGGATAGTAGCATTACTGTGTCTATGCAGGTGGTAGCATTACTGTGTCTATGCAGGTGGTAGCATTACTGTGGCTATGCGGGTGGTAGCATTACTGTGGCTATGTGGGTGGTAGCATTACTGTGGCTATACGGGTGGTAGCATTACTGTGGTTATGCGGGTGGTAGCATTACTGTGGCTATGCGGGTGGTAGCATTACTGTGGCTATGCGGGTGGTAGCATTACTGTGGCTATGCGGGTAGTAGCATTACTGTGGCTATGCGGGTGGTAGCATTACTGTGGCTATGCGGATAGTAGCATTACTGTGTCTATGCAGGTGGTAGCATTACTGTGTCTATGCAGGTGGTAGCATTACTGTGGCTATGCGGGTGGTAGCATTACTGTGGCTATGCGGGTGGTAGCATTATTGTGGCTATGCGGGTGGTAGCATTACTGCAGAAACATCACCAACAGCAGTAGCAGCAGTAATAGGAACCAACAGTCGCAGTAGTAGCAGCAGCAACAGGAACCAACAGTCGATGCAGCAACAGTAGCACCAGCCGCAACAGCAACAGCATCTGTAGTAGGAGTAGCAATAGCAGCAGCAGCAACAGCCCCAGCAGTAGAAACAACACCACCACCAGCATAATCACCATCTCCAACACAGCCACCACTACTCCCACCACCACAACCGTCACATTACTTCTCTAGACAATATTTGACCGCTCTAAGCCTCCCACGTTATACTGGGAAGAGTTGACCCGTAAATCGTCTCCTCTCTCTGATGAGACTGCGTGAGGAAGTTAATCCTTCATTGTTAGCCCTTAAAGGCGAGACAGAACACCAACAACAAGTTCTGTTTGTGACTTGAAAAAGCCCACTGTGTGGGCGAAACGTAGTCAATAAAGGATCACATTATACTGCATATGTGTTTATATTTCCAACAAGTATGGAAACAAGACTTTGATTCAGAAAGAGTGTCTCTCTCTCTCTCTGCAGACTTGTAAAAGCTCTACTTAGAGCGAAATGCTTTCCCATTAAATATTTTTATTTTGAGTGGTGAGACTTTCAGTCTTGGCTTTAGTCCGGTGTCTGGAGGCCACGGGATGTAGTTAAGACTTTTAAAACTCGAGTTGTTATCTCGGCTGGTCCTATTGTTTTTTTCTAGTCATCCGGTAATAATATTTTTTTAATTGCTTTACTTTCTCTTCAGTTATTTCATTATCCTTAAGGACAAAAAGACACAATACCGTGACTAGAACAATACACAATGTCACAAAGTGTGACTTTGTCAATGGTCTAAGTCAGACCAAAATGTCGTCGCAAGCTTCATTCTCCTATGTGCGGGTTATTTGTGTGTTCATTGCCCTACATTCTGGCTGTGTTTAGCGTTCTGCTCTCGGTCCAAAATCGGGATTGGTCCTGAGAAGAAACGAATTTGTAGAGTTTTGAACCATCGAAAGACTAAGAGATTAAAAGATACTTGCTACGCTTCACTCAGTGTAGCAAACTGCTACAGCACACACCGGACGTGTTTCCTGACGACACCTGCTGTCCCTGTTCACCTAGCATCGAAGAAGGTACCTGGGTGTTATCCGACTGGTGAGGGTCGCATCTTAGGGAACAAAATTAACCGAAGTTGCCCAAAATGCTCTGCATAACCAGGGACTATCTACATAATATGTCAGTGATGTCAGCTATAGTCTGTATAAGTTGTATCATGTACCTGTAGAAATAAAGACTTGTTGTATTATTACACGTACACTACACGACCTGCCACAGGCGTATGACAATACGATTGCGGGATGGCAATCATCCCTCCCAGTCCACAGGGATAGAACTATACGACCCTCGACAGAGCACAGTTACCGGCACCTCCAGCTGGACTTCACCCACTCTCCTCCAGGAGCCAGTTCTCTGCTCACCCCGCGACGTTCACTCGTGTCACCACATAGGTCCTGACGAATAAACAAACGAACGAGGCAAGATTTGCCGACGAGCTTTCTAGAAACTCAGTACGTGAGAGCAAACTTTATTCCGCTTTGTTTAGAGGAAAACATTGTCTCTAAAGGTTCGTTCTGCAAGCAGAGCGCTCGTCTGTCTACTAAGAATTGTTCTCCAAAACTCCAGGAAATTCAATAACCTCGGTAACTTCACGAGTCAAGTTTTTCACGGGAACAAGTGAAATGTAAGGGATTAGAGGATTGAGGAAGATGATGTGCGTGATAACTGTACCTATTTAAGTCTAATTAGTCACTTTCGGAGGTTACCGTCCCCGAGACTCGGTCCTAGACTAGGCCTCCTGGTTGTTGGCCTGATCAATCAAGCTGTTAATGCCCGCTACCCGTAGCCAAGTGTATGTCTGTCTTGAAGAAGGCCGTCAATACATAACACTCACTTATTTGTGGTTGCAAGGGTAAGATAAGACATGATAGGATTTATTGGGATTTTTTAACCCGGAGTGTTAGTCACCCAGCATAACCCGATAAAGTCTATCTTATTTCTATTTGTGGTCCTTTCAATCTTGTCCCCCAGGATGCGATCCACACCAGTCGAATAACACCAAGGTACCTACTTACTGCTAGGTGAACAGGGACAGCAGGTGTAAGGGAACATGCCCAACGTTTCAATCCGTGCCGAAGATTGAACCACGGACACTCAGTGTGTTTGAGGTGAGTGCGTTGCCAATCGATAAACGAGCTCTTGGACCCATCTTTCCACTGGCCGCTACTAGATTTACTCTCTCCTTGACAAGTGTCTATCGACACTTGTCGATAGACACACACACACACACATACACACACACACACACACACACACACACACACACACACACACACACACACACACACACACACACACACACACACACACACACACACACACACACACACACACACACACGCCACTGGAAAGCACTAAGACATCCAAAAGGTCCTAGAGGTCCGGCTATCTTATTTTATCTGTGTCTGGGGCTTGTGGTCGGCCGCAGAGACAAGGAAGGATTAATGGTCTATTCAGGCAGTATAGCAGATCAAACGTTGCCATCACGAGCTGGAACACCTTCAGGCTTCTGCTGCTGCTGCTGCTCCACTACATTCAATATTTATCTATCAAGCAAGATGGGAGCAACGTTATTGGGACAGACTCAGGAGAAATATCTTTCTTGTTACAACTAATGACCAAAATGGAAAAGGTTTAAGCTAGGATACAAGGGCAAGATTCTGAGAAGTTGCAGAAAGATAAATATATACCTCAGGGCAACTAGGGATCCCAGGGCAGCTAGTTATCTATTTCAGCGACTTAGTGTTGCAGTTGAGAGGAGTAATGCCCGCTGCATCCTGGGTACGCACCCACATCTGGATGAGATTTTCACATTATAATTTTTGACAGACACGTGGTAATATGTACTTGAAGTGTATCTCTCAAATCTCACCTACTGTATATGCCAACTTTGTACCATAACTGTATTTTTAAAGCCTTGTGTAACTTATTATGTAATAAAATATACCTACTGGAAAAAGAGGAGGTGGTAGGGAATGTGAAATATTCAAATGATTTCAGGAAGAAGTCCAAATATTCTTTCTTGGAGTTCTTTTGTTCACTTCTCCTTGGCTAATATATATATATATATATATATATATATATATATATATATATATATATATATATATATATATATATATATATATATATATATATATATATATATATATAGTAGGTTGGTAGACAGCAACCGCCCAGGGAGGTACTACCGTCCTGCCAAGTGAGTGTAAAACTGAAGCCTGTAATTGTTTTACATGATGGTAAGATTGCTGGTGTCTTTTTTTATCTGTCTCATACACATGCAAGATTTCAGGTATGTCTTGCTACTTCTACTTACACTTAGGTCACACTACACATACATGTACAAGCATATATATACACACCCCTTTGGGTTTTCTTCTATTTTCTTTCTAGTTCTTGTTCTTGTTTATTTCTTACCTCCATGGGGAAGTGGAACAGAATTCTTCCTCCGTAAGCCATGCGTGTTGTAAGAGGCGACTAAAATGCCGGGAGCAAGGAGCTAGTAACCTCTTCTCCTGTATATATTACTAAATGTAAAAGGAGAAACTTTCGTTTTTCCTTTTGGGCCACCCCGCCTCGGTGGGATACGGCCGGTGTGTTGAAAGAAAATATATATATATATATATATATATATATATATATATATATATATATATATATATATATATATATATATTATATATATTTATACATATATATGTGTATATATATATATATATATGTATATATATATATATATATATATATATATATATATATATATATATATATATACATATATATGTGTATATATATATATATATATATATATATATATATCTATGAATATACATATAGATAGATAGATAACGTCTTGTCCACTAGACCACTATGTCACATAAGGCTGGGTAACCAGCAGGATGACTAGCCATGTCTCCTCTGATTCTCCGCCCTCGTGGAGAGAGCGAGGATCTGTGTTTGAACCTCCAGTCACACTGCAAGTATTTCTCTGCATATATTCTTCCCCAGTCTTCCCCACACCGGAACCATAATTCTTCCCCGCAAGCATTATCTTAAAAGACTTCACCTCGGTGGCTCCTCCCTGCAACGCGACGCTGGAGCCACAATTAGGCAGAAAATATGAGCCGGTCACGATAAAGACACGAACTTTACCCTCCATTACTCACAGAGTCATTAACTGTGGGCGCCAGATGTGGCCATGATTCTCCTGTATGGGAAATTAATTTATCTTTACACTGTTAGCGCGTTGATAATCTCTACTGTTGCTTGGCAGTTATTACTAAGAGTTGCTACTTGGCAGTTATTACTAAGAGTTGCTACTTGGCAGTTATTACTAAGAGTTGCTACTTGGCAGTTATTACTAAGAGTTGCTACTTGGCAGTTATTACTAAGAGTTGCTACTTGGCAGTTATTACTAAGAGTTGCTGTTGATAATTATACATACCTGGAGTATACCTGGAAAGGGTTTCGGGGATCAACGCCCCCGCGACCCGGTTCTCATGGTGGGTCAGGGGTCTGATCAACCAGGCTGTTACTGCTGGCCGCACGCAGACCAACTTATGAACCACAGCCAGGGGTATATTGTTAATACCCCTTATCTACGCTGGGAGGCATTTGGACAGTCTGGGGCCCCTGACACTAATTGTGTTGTCTCTTAGAGTACTCGTGGCGCCTCTGCTTTTCATTGGGAGGATGCTGCATCTCCTGCCTAATCTTTTGCTTTCATAGGGAGTGATTATCGTGTGCAAATTTTGGACTAGTCCCTCTAGGATTTTCCAAGTGTGTATTATCATGTATTTTTCTCGCCTGCATTCCAGGGAATACAAATCAAGAGACTTAACTGTCCTCAGTAGTTTAGGTGCTTTGTTCTAATAGTTATTATAATGGCTATTGTTTTGATTATATGGAAATTTAAAGTTGAGAAGATTGTAGAGTCGATCGATTCTGCTTGGATCAATTTGGAAAAGGGCACCAGGTGTGCGGAACAACTTTTAATGGGACGACTTTTCGCTCTAAGCAGAGCTCTATGAGGTCATGACATGAAAAAGCTCTTCTTAGAGAGAAACGTCGTCAAGATAAAGCTTGTTCTGGAAACCTGTCTTTTCATACCTACCTGTCAGAGTTTCGCCCTGATTTACTGTGATCCAGGAGTCCCGTGGCTTGGTTGGCAGCGCGCTCGGCTCACATACTAAGTGTCCGTGGTTCGATTTCCTTACACCTGCTGCCCCTTGTTCACCTAGCAGTAAGTAGGTACCTGTATGTTAGTCGACTGTTGTGGGTGGCATCCTGGGGGGGAAGTGGGTAGCAGTATACCTTAGATTGGACTGAGCTTTAAAATGAGCTGAGGTAGAATAACAACTCATGACCTATAAAACTGGTCTGTGTAAAAAAATAATTAGAGTTTTTTGTAAATACTTATCTTTCTTCTTCTTCTTCTTCTTCTTCTTCTTCTTCTTCTTCTTCTTCTTCTTCTTCTTCTTCTTCTTCTTCTTCTTCTTCTTCTTCTTCTTTTTTTTTTTTCTTCTTCTTCTTCTTCTTCTTCTTCTTCTTCTTCTTCTTCTTCTTCTTCTTCTTCTTCTTCTTCTTCTTCTTCTTCTTCTTCTTCTTCTTCTTTTTTTTTTCTTCTTCTTCTTCTTCTTCTTCTTCTTCTTCTTCTTCTTCTTCTTCTTCTTCTTCTTCTTATTATTATTATTATTATTATTATTATTATTATTATTATTATTATTATTTTATTATCATTATTTTTATTAATATTATTATTTTACTATTGTTATTATTATTATTATTATTATTATTATTATTATTATTATTATTATTATTATTATTATTATTATTATTATTATTATTATTATTATTATTATTATCAGTAGTAGTAGTAGCAGTAGTAGTAGTAGTAGTAGTAGTAGTAGTAGTAGTAGTAGTAGTAGTAGTAGTAGTAGTAGTAGTAGTAGTAGTAGTAGTAGTAGTAGTAGTATTTATTTCTTATTTCGAAAAGTTTTGAGGAGCGAAATAAATAATAAAACTCAATCACTTGCGGGTTACTTAATATATCTTCCTCTGGCTTTATTCAGTTGATCAGTGTACACTGCATTGTTTGTTATTCATTCATTAGTATTTGGTGAGTGATAAAGTTGTGTATCTCTGGTGTAGAGGATCTCTTAGCACTAACATACCGCCCTACCTCACCCCTGGCGAGGAGTGAACAACATGTAGCATGTAATAAAGTTGGTAGAATTACCGACAATATGTAAAGTAAAAGGACACAAGTGCAACTAATGTGACATTTTATTGTGGCAACGTTTTGCTCTCCAGGAGCTTTATCAAGCTTGATAAAGCTCCTGGAGAGCGAAACGTTGCCACAATAAAATGTCACATTAGTTGCACTTGTGTCCTTTTACTTTAAACATGTAGCATATCTGTTGTAGATGTCTGTCTCTTCTGTTAACCTCATAAGGTACACAGATCCTTTTTATCTAATACTCGAAGTGGTTACTCCAGCAGGTACTGGAGTTATCTTTCACAGGATATGACATTTATGTAAGTACTGGAGTTATCATCCTTTAGGAATTACCGTCTTTCAAGATGGCTTATCCCATACACAGAAGATACGTATTTTTTTTAAAATATCTCCATCGTCAGAGAGCGGGGAAATAAAAATTATGTATAGGAAAGAAAAAAATGATGGGGGAAGAAATATTTGAAATACATTATATATCCAAGAGTAAGTGCATGCATCAATATGTAAACAGGTGGTGGTGGGGGACGAGCACAATTGGGTTAGTTGTTAAGGGTCTGTGACAGGTGTTGTCATGACCAGGACAACACACTGCCCTGGAATGCAATCAACATTCCACAGGAAAACGTGACCACACGGCACCTGACTCTCTGGCACCCAACCTGGCCATACCGCACCTAACTCTCTGACACATAACGTGGCCACCCTGACTGACACGGAACGAACAACTAGTGACCACTTAGGTATTCGTCTTTTTGTGTACAAATGAACCTGTTGAAATACAGTGCACCTGGCCATTCATACTGCTCTTAAAAATTTACAGGTCTTGTGTCCCTGCACATCCACACTGGCCTTCCCTACTCGCTTCCCCACACCTCCTACCCCATGCAACCCTAAAAACATCGATTCGAGAAAAGTACTTGTCTTCTTCCTCCTCTGGGGAACCCAATGGATATAATTCACATATCCATATCCACGTACCTCATGAACGAGACTCAAAACCCTGTAAATATCTCCAAAATTTCTGACATAAACCTAATACCAGTGAACTTTGAAAAAAGAATTCGTACCATGCCCAAGCGCTCACCCAGGCCCAGACTCGCGGAACTCCGTGTTCATCAAGAACTGCAAGAAACCCCTATCACGTGCCTTAAATATTCTATGGAGAAGGAGCCTAGACACGGGGGTCGTCCCACTGTCGTTAAAAACAACGGATATAGCCCCACTCCACAACGGTGGCAGACAACAATAACAAAGATTTATAGACCGATAACACAATCGTCACACACCATAAATGTCTTTGGAAGGGTTCTGAGAAGCAGGATCGTCAACAACTTGGATTCCCAGTAATTGCACCAGTCGGGGCCGCACGGGTTTAGACCAGGTCGCTCCTGCCTGGACCGACTACTAGACCACTGTGACACGGTGAGGAGAACAAGTAGAAGGAAGATGTAGTATGTAAAGACATTACAAAAGCCTTCGACAAGTGCGATAACAGTGTATTAGCGCACAAAATGCGTGAAAAAAGAATAAATGGAAAAGTGGGCAGATGAATTTTTAACTTGTTAACAAATAGAATACAAAGAGTAATAGTAAACAGAGTAAAGTCAGAGGCTGCCACAGTGAGAAGCTCTGTTCCTCAAGGTGCAATACTCGCCCCACCATTTTCCTCATATCTGACATAGACAAGGATAGAAATTATAGCGCCGAATCAGTCTTTGAAGACCATACTGGAATTTGCATGAGTCATCCAATGAGGATACTGTTAATCTCGAAGCGGATATAAACCAAGTCTTCCAGAGGACCGCAGAAAACAATATGGTGTTCAATGAGGACAAATTTCAGTTACTCCGTTTTGCAAAACTTAAAGAAATAAAAGATAGAACGGCGCATAAAACAAATTCTAACCACACAATAGAGCGAAAAATCAACGTAAAAGACTAAGGAATGATAATGCAGAGGATCTCAACTCTCTAAGACCACAACAGCGTCATTTACCACAATTGCGAAGAAAATTATAGTATGGATAATGAGAACCTTCAAAACAAGACACAAGACTGTTCAACAGCCACCCATCATCTTCAAGAGGGAACTGGATGGGTTCCTAAAGTCAGTATCTGACTAGCCGGGCTATGGTTCGTACGTTAGACTGCGTGCGGCCGGCGGTAACAGCTTGGTTGATTAGGTCTTGATTCATCTGGAGGCCTGGCCATGGACCGAGCAGCGGGGGCGCTGACCCCCCGGGAACACTCTCCTGGTAGACTCCAGATATAATATCTGTGTACCATTGAAACCACCATAACTAAATTTTGTATGTTATATACTTTTTATTTTAAGACATCGGCAGTTTCCCACCGAGGCAGGGTCGCCCGAAAAAGAAGAAACACTTTCATCATCGCTCACTCAATCACTGTCTTGCCAGAAGCGTGCCGTCACTAAAGTTCAAAAATTGCAATATATCTCCACCCTTTCTTCAGAGTGCAGACACTGTACTTCCCACCTCCAGGACTCAAGTCCGGCTAACCGGTTTCCCTGTTACTTTGTTCACACTCCAACAGCACATCAAATCATACATAAAAGCTTAAATACAGGATGTTTCACTGGTAGAAGGCCACGAATTATCATTTACTACAGAGATAATATACGAACAAGAAGGTTGCAACTACGGGAGTACTACCCGGGGCCTCCTACGAGAGAAACACCCTGTATTTAAACTTTTATGTATGACTTGACGTGCTGTTGGAGTGTGAGCAAAGTAACTTAGATCTTCCCTAATAACTTGCAATACCTGCCGCTCGTATATTCTCGTGGCTGTCTTACGATCCATCATCCTCTCAACGTGTGCCAAACCTTCCCCAAGTGTTTCTCTTCACTTGCTTTGCGTCCCCTCATCTCCTATCTTCCTCCTCCTCCTCTTCCCTCTCGTACATCCCAAATGCATCACCATTTATCTTTCCTCCCCATTCACTAATGACACTTGTCTTTTTATAGAGAACTTTTCAAGAATACAGACTTCAGACTGGTCCGTGTCTAAATTATATTCCCATCATTAAGGGCGGGAAAGATGACGTATATATCTCATGTAATTTTCACTTTTACATTCAATGGTACCATTTTTCCTGTTCATAGTCCTTCTTAGGAGTGAAATTACTTTCCTCGCTTGAGTCCGAGTGACGTTCTGCCGATAATAAAGACTACATAAAGCTCTACACAGAGCGAAACGTCGTCCAAATTAACGCTTATTTTGAGACGTGTATTTCTGTCGTTTCACTCCTCAGTTTCTTACGTTTCAAAATATCGAGCCTAAATATCTAGACTCTTAGCCTCTTGCTATACTTCACACGTGCAGCACACGTTAACATATTTCTCTGTTTTGTTGTGAAAGGAGAAGTAATTTAATCGTAGTTAATTTGAACCTATCCTCTGTTGGACTCGGTATTAAACCCTGCACTACCCAGCAGGGACCCAGGCCTTCAATCACTCTCCAAGCCTGGCTCCACAGTGCTCGCTCTTGCTTTTATTTCTTACGGCTCTGAGTTTCCTGTCTCTCGTTGTCTCTCTGTGTGGAATGAAGATCAAACACTAAAGACATTTAATTAGATGTTTCGCCCACTGTAAAATTTTTCAGTCCAGTGTGTCGATTATCTAATTGTAACTGACTACCTTAATTGTAATTGATTCTCTATCATCATAAAAGCTCTTAACTCCATGTATCAATTGTAGCTTGCTTGTGTTAGAGAAGACAGACACAGATATGGCAGGACTGTAGATAAGGAAGTCAGAATACACTTTCTGTTGCTTTCATCTAATATTGTTCCTCGGATACATGATAGAACTGATGAATTGGCAAAGTTATATATATGGCTTCAAGGAAGCAGACTGCAACCTTGGACTGTCATGAGGACAATAATACGAAAAGAACTTCAGACGAACTTCATTGACTTTAGACTGAGGGAGATTGACATCAGTCAGTCCGTGAGAGATACATGTTTATGATGCATAAAACCATATCAGCAAATTCTTTGATGTCACTACTGGCCGGCTCCGGCTGGGCTACAAGTGTCGTAGGAACGTACACCATCAGTATGTGTAGACATAACCATATGTAAACGTTGCCACAAGAACTCTTGTCACAACCTGCATCGTTATGTGCTGGAGTGTAAATAAATAAGTCATGTTAAGCGCTAAACCCACGTGGATCATTCAGCTCAAGACGTGGTGTTGGTGGAGGCTTGATCTTCCGTCTGCTAAGCACCAAAGCACTTACAAGTGTTCAAGAAATATCAAAGTATTTTTTCCACAGTGGCATAATTCCAGCCATTCTGGAAAAATACGCTGACTTTGCCTATTGCAAATACATCTAAAAATTTATGCTTGTCTAAATTCAACTAAATTCTGATAAAATAGTATAAATAACCCAAAACCAGACATAAACTGTAGTGTAATGTTTTAGTGACTGAATTCACGTCTATACTAAAAACTGGTTACGACTGCAACTAGATCATAAACTTGCAAATAGTTCATTGCCACTGTAACTTGCTTAGCTACCATTACATTGGGGCCCAATAACTAAACTCATTACGTACCTCTGTAATCTTTCAAAAAGTGCCCACAGAATGGGTATGTGGTGCATAATAAAGCTTTTCGTAAACTAACTCCTCGCTGACTCAACAGACATAGCACTGATCTGACACCTCCACCAGAACCAAGATCGCAGAACTTGCGATCTTGGCTTAAATAGCAACGTTCTTCTTGCCATATAGGACAAGTGAAAATTTGTGTATGCAATAATTTCGCCAAAATCATTCTTAACCTAACGAAAAAAATATATTTCACTGTGTTTGTTTAGTAATAAATTACTGTAAACAAATCTAAAATATATTTAGTTGGGTTAGGCTAAAATAAATTGTTCTTGTTATAATAAGGTTAGGTAAGTTTTCTAAGATTCTTTTGGAGCAAATTTAAAAATTTTTACATTAACATTAATGAAAAAAAAAATATATCTTTAAACGTATAAGAGAAAATTTTAGAAAGGACTTAATTTTAAATGAGTTCTTGCTAATTGACCAGTTTTACATATTCGGCACGACATATGTATATAAATATATATATATATATATATATATAATATATATATATATATATATATATATATATATATATATATATATATATATATATATATATATATATATATATATATATATATGGCTTCTTAAGCTTTTGAATGTCATGATAAAGCTTTACGCAGAACAAAAATTCATCCCAATATAAGCTTGTTTATCAAGCTGTCTCTTCTTCACTACTTCCCACAGCACAGTGTGTGCAATATTCTACTTGCTCTTACAGTGTAGCTTCAACATTCGTGTTCTTTGCATTTAAATAGATCTAATTAAAAAAATCAGTAAGTTGACAGGAAACGTTTAAAAAATGACGCTGATAATTGCGTAGAAAATTCAACGAAGAAAAAATGAGAGTAGGGTGAGAGGAGCCTAAGCCACTTGTCCCTCGCCTTCCACACCATCCTCAGGATATTAATTACGCAAAGGATCCAACAGTAAGATGAAAGGATTCAGCTTAATGGTATTGGATTTCGAGCTGAATCAAAAGCTTTCTCAGTCGCCTCTCCTCTAACACTGTTTTATACATAAGTCTCTTCAATTTCCCCTCCACAGCTTCCACACTTGGGGCTTGACGAATATGAAAAGAATTTGGTGTGGTCAGTTTTGGCCGTGTGTGTGTGTGTGTGTGTGTGTGTGTGTGTGTGTGTGTGTGTGTGTGTGTGTGTGTGTGTGTGTGTGTGTGTGTGTGTGTGTGTGTGTGTGTGTGTGTGTGTGTGTGTGTGTGTGTGTGTGTGTGTGTGTGTGTGTTTGTTAGTACAGAGCTGAAGTGAGAGGTGTTGGATGAAGGACAGGTACATATACACACACATACACACACACACACACACACACACACACATACACACACACACACACACACACACACACACACACACACACACACACACACACACACACACACACATACACACACACACACGCACACATACACAAACATACGCACACACACACACACACAAGGTGGACAGAGACAGGATGTTCCAGAGATGGGACACAGAAACAAGGGGTCACAATTGGAAGCTGAAGACCCAGATGAGTCAAAGGGATGTTAGGAAGTATTTCTTCAGTCATAGAGTAGTCAAGAAGTGGAATAGCCTAGCAAGTGAGGTAGTGGAGGCAGGAACCATACATACCTTTAAGATGAGGTATGATAAAGCTCATGGAGCAGGGAGAGAGAGGGCCTAGTAGCACTCAGTGAAGAGGCGGGGTCAGGAGCTGAGTCTCGACCCCTGCAACCACAATTAGGTGAGTACAGTTAGGTGAGTACACACACACACACACACACACGTATACGCACACACAATGTAAACATATGAAAGTCCACACAGTCTAGAGGACAGGCATAGAGTAGGAACTTAGAGAGATACTGACTAATGTGTGTTTTAACAAATTCGCTATGAAAACTTTTCTGTGGTTAGAATAATCGTCTCTTGACACCATTTCTTTAAATACTGCCACAATATGTGCCATCTCCGATTTTTTTCTTAATTAGTAGCTAAGGTTTGCCACGAAACAGGACAAGTATTTCCTGACACGGGTCTCAGTCATATAATAACCCGCAGCTGGTGCTTTTGGTCATCTGACCGAGGCCTTCCGCTGCCCTATCGGTCCACTCCTTTAAAAATTATGATTATAATTATAACTTCTTTCAATTTGGTCTCTTGCAGAGAAGTCCTACATCTTTCAGAAGTGGATAGTTGAGTTCTGAGTCACTTTTAACATCCATCGTGGTGGCTTCTGTGATCTTATTGACTTTTTTGTTTCAACATCCAGTAATATCTTTTTAATTCAGTTATATCAGTATCCTCTAACTCAGTTATCTTTTCTGGTTTTAAATCTACTGCAACGACAGTATCTTTCTTTGTAAACAAACTTTCTTCGTAAACACACTCTCTAAGTTTGTAAACACACTGCAACTTTCTTTGTAAATAAACTCTTAAACTTTCTTTGTATACTGTATTTGTAAACAAACTCTCAAACTTTTTTTGTAAACACACTCTCAAGCTTTCTTTATAAACACTCTAACTTTCTTAGCAAACACACTTTGTAAATACACTCTCTAACTTTCTCTGCAAACACATTTTCTTTCTAAACACACTTTCTAACTTTCTTTGCAAACACACTTCCGTAACTTTGCAAACACACTAAAACTCCCTTTATAAACACTCTCAAACTTTCTATTTATCACCTCGCACATTTCCTCTTCCGCTTCAGTGACTGTTGTCGCCCGTAATTCATTGTATTTTGTTTATAAATTTAGTTAACTTTTCACAAACTTGAATAAAATATTTGGTTCCATATTGCTCTTGTCTAATATTTATTCTTCCAGGTTTCTTAGTCTATTTTTTTTTAAATCTGCGCATTCACCTCTGGCTTTTTGATATCTCTGATGAATCTGTGGCTTGTTGACATCGTTGATGATTTTCTGGTGTGCTGATATCTCTGACGAATCTGTGGCTTGTTGATATTTTTAATGATCTTCTGGTGTGTTGATATCTCTGATGAATCTGTGGCTTATTGATATCTGTGATGAGCCTCTGGATTGTTGATATCTTTATGAGTCTGTGGCTTGTTGATATCTCTGATATATGTCTCTGGCTAGTTGATATATCTGATAAGTTTCGGGTTTACTGATATTTGTGATATATCTCTGGCTTGTTATATCTGTAATAAGGCTCTGGCTTGTTGATATCTCTGATAAGTCTTTGGCTTGTCTAGTATCCTACGTTGGTTCAGTTTTTTTTCTATTTTTTATTGCTCTCAAGCACCTTCAATTAAACTATTCTTTAATATATATATATATATATATATATATATATATATATATATATATATATATATATATATATATATATATATATATATATATATATATATATATATATGCAATAAGATCACAGTAAACAGGTGATATCAGAATATACGAAACAACCACTGTGAAAGAATAGTGAAATTCTAAGCGCTTTCGTAACTTCTCACATTATCAAGGAACTATAAAAACAATACATCAAAGGAAGGCATATAAAGGGTCAAGACTATACCTCACCATCACATCCCACAACAAAGAAAACCTGACGCGTGACAACACCCGACTCATAAGAAAGGAGGAACACTGCAGTAAGCCTGTTGTTGACCCATACTAGGAAGGCCCTTCGCAATCCATCCCACTAACAAAATATTTTCCCAACCCTAATACTCTTCCGAAGAATTAAGATTCATTATTTGTTTAATGCATTATTAAATTCTTCCCAAAATTTATTAATTATAAATGAATCTAATTTATATAATCCAAAGGAAATATTCATATTATTTTCAAAACTGCTTTTTATGACACAAGACTCAATTATATTCCTGTCAACCTTGGACTTGTGATACAACTTTCTCAACTTTTTGAAAATCAATTGGATGGTTAAAATCTCTCACATGAATAAATAGAGCATTGGAATCTTGTCCAGTTCTAATGCTATATTTATGTTGTTTTAATCTTAGTTCGAGATTTTTACCAGTTTGACCGTAATAAACTTTATCGCAAATTTTACAAGGAATCTTATAGACACATCCATCTACATTTTGGGGGGAATTCTTTATCAAAAGTTTTTTTTACTGTATCAAGATTTTTAAATACAACTTTGATATTAAAAGTCTTAAGAAGAGAAGGCATATCAACCAAGTTTTCATGGTAAGGGAGAACCAACATATTTTTAGTTGAATAAGGCTGGTTGTCCCTGTTAGGATTGTAAAAAGTATTTCTAGCAATTTTAAAAAAATTATCAATTACGTTTCTTGGGCATTTCATATCATTAGCTATTTCATAAATTTTGAGTATTTCTTCATCTACGAACTCTGGACTACAGATACGCAAAGCTCTCAAAAACATTGATGAGAAAACCGACATTTTAACTCTATCCTGATGTGAAGAATAACAATGTACACAGGAATAGTTAATTGTAAATTATATATATATATATATATATATATATATATATATATATATATATATATATATATATATATATATATATATATATATATATATATATATATATATATAGGTAGTAGGTTGGTAGACAGCAACCGCCCAAAGAGGTACTACCGTCCTGCCAAGTGAGTGTAAAACGAAAGCCTGTAATTGTTTTACATGATGGTAGGATTGCTGGTGTCCTTTTTTCTGTCTCATAAACATGCAAGATTTCAGGTACGTTTTGCTACTTCTACTTACACTTAGGTCACACTACACATACATGTACAAGCATATATATACTTACATACCCCTCTGGGTTTTCTTCTATTTTCTTTCTAGTTCTTGTTCTTGTTTATTTCCTCTTATCTCCATGGGGAAGTGGAACAGAATTCTTCCTCCGTAAGCCATGTGTGTTGCAAGAGGCGACTGAAATGCCGGGAGCAAGGGGCTAGTAACCCCATCTCCTGTATATATTACTAAATTTGAAAGGAGAAACTTTGGTTTTTTCCTTTGGGCCACCCTGCCTCGGTGGGATACGGCCGGTGTGTTGAAAGAAAGAAATAATATATATATATATATATATATATATATATATATATATATATATATATATATATATATATATATATATATATATATATATATATATATATTTATTATCACACTGGCCGATTCCCACCAAGGCAGGGTGGCTCGAAAAAGAAAAACTTTCACCATCATTCACTCCATCACTGTCTTGCCAGAAGGGTGCTTTTCACTACAGTTTTTAAACTGCAACATTAACACCCCTCCTTCAGAGTGCAGGCACTGTACTTCCCATCTCCAGGACTCAAGTCCGGCCTGCCGGTTTCCCTGAACCCCTTCATAAATGTTACCCTGCTCACACTCCAACAGCACGTCAAGTATTAAAAACCATTTGTCTCCATTCACTCCTATCAAACACGGTCACGCATGCCTGCTGGAAGTCCAAGCCCCTCGCACACAAAACCTCCTTTACCCCCTCCCTCCAACCTTTCCTAGGCCGACCCCTACCCCGCCTTCCTTCCACTACAGACTAATACACTCTTGAAGTTATTCTGTTTCGCTCCATTCTCTCCACATGTCCGAACCACCTCAACAACCCTTCCTCAGCCCTCTGGACAACAGTTTTGGTAATCCCACACCTCCTCCTAACCTCCAAACTACGAATTCTCTGCATTATATTCACACCACACATTGCTCTCAGACATGACATCTCCACTGCCTCCAGCCTTCTCCTCGCTGCAACATTCATCACCCATGCTTCACACCCATATAAGAGCGTTGGTAAAACTATACTCTCATACATTCCCCTCTTTGCCTCCAAGGACAAAGTTCTTTGTCTCCACAGACTCCTAAGTGCACCACTCACCCTTTTCCCCTCATCAATTCTATGATTCACCTCATCTTTCATAGACCCATCCGCTGACACGTCCACTCCCAAATATCTGAATACATTCACCTCCTCCATACTCTCTCCCTCCAATCTGATATCCAATCTTTCATCACCTAATCTTTTTGTTATCCTCATAACCTTACTCTTTCCTGTATTCACTTTCAATTTTCTTCTTTTGCACACCCTACCAAATTCATCCACCAATCTCTGCAACTTCTCTTCAGAATCTCCCAAGAGCACAGTGTCATCAGCAAAGAGCAACTGTGACAACTCCCACTTTATGTGTGATTCTTTATCTTTTAACTCCACGCCTCTTGCCAAGACCCTCGCATTTACTTCTCTTACAACCCCATCTATAAATATATTAAACAACCAGGGTGACATCACACATCCTTGTCTAAGGCCTACTTTTACTGGGAAATAATTTCCCTCTTTCCTACATACTCTAACTTGAGCCTCGCTATCCTCGTAAAAACTCTTCACTGCTTTCAGTAACCTACCTCCTACACCATACACCTGCAACATCTGCCACATTGCCCCCCTATCCACCCTGTCATACGCCTTTTCCAAATCCATAAATGCCACAAAGACCTCTTTAGCCTTATCTAAATACTGTTCACTTATATGTTTCACTGTAAACACCTGGTCCACACACCCCCTACCTTTCCTAAAGCCTCCTTGTTCATCTGCTATCCTATTCTCCGTCTTACTCTAAATTCTTTCAATAATAACTCTACCATACACTTTGCCAGGTATACTCAACAGACTTATCCCCCTATAATTTTTGCACTCTCTTTTATCCCCTTTGCCTTTATACAAAGGAACTATGCATGCTCTCTGCCAATCCCTAGGTACCTTACCCTCTTCCATACATTTATTAAATAATTGCACCAACCACTCCAAAACTATATCCCCACCTGCTTTTAACATTTCTATCTTTATCCCATCAATCCCGGCTGCCTTACCCCCTTTCATTTTACCTACTGCCTCACGAACTTCCCCCACACTCACAACTGGCTCTTCCTCACTCCTACAAGATGTAGTTCCTCCTTGCCCTATACACGAAATCACAGCTTCCCTATCTTCATCAACATTTAACAATTCCTCAAAATATTCCCTCCATCTTCCCAATACCTCTAACTCTCCATTTAATAACTCTTCTCTCCTATTTTTAACTGACAAATCCATTTGTTCTCTAGGCTTTCTTAACTTGTTAATCTCACTCCAAAACTTTTTCTTATTTTCAACAAAATTTGTTGATAACATCTCACCCACTCTCTCATTTGCTCTCTTTTTACATTGCTTCACCACTGTCTTAACCTCTCTCTTTTTCTCCATATACTCTTCCCTCCTTGCATCACTTCTACTTTGTAAAAACTTCTCATATGCTAACTTTTTCTCCCATATATATATATATATATATATATATATATATATATATATATATATATATATATATATATATATATATATATATATATATATATATATATATATATATATATATATTGCCTCTACGTCCACAGCAGGACTCGGACCTACCAACTCTGTATCAGAGTCCACAGTACTTTACCACTGAGCTAGACCCAAGATAAGTATGGGCGCTTAGCCGAAGTTAAGCGATGTTACCCCATACCCCCGGGCATCAAGCTCGTTTTGAAAGTTATTTCATCGAATCCTGCCACATGCAGTGGACAATGAAAGACTTGAAATGCTTAACAATTCGCAAACAGGCGAAATTATTTACTGTTTGCGAATTGTTAAGCATATCAAAACTCTTTCGTTGTCCACTGCATGTGGCAGGATTCGATGAAATAACTTTCAAAACGAGCTTGGTGCCCGGGGGTATGGGGTAACATCGCATAGCTTCGGCTAAGCGCCCATACTTATCTTCGGTCTAGCTCAGTGGTAAAGTACTGTGGACTCTGATAGAGAGTTGGCAGGTTCGAGTCCTGCTGTGGACGTAGAGACAATGTTTGTAAATAATTTCGCCTGTTTGCGAATTGTTAAGGGTTTGGGATATTGGTAGTTTGGAGGGATATGTTGTGTATCTTTATACGTATATACTTCTAAACTGTTGTATTCTGAGCACCTCTGCAAAAACAGTGATTATGTGTGAGTGAGGTGAAAGTGTTGGATGATGAAAGTATTTTCTTTTTGGGGATTTTCTTTCTTTTTGGGTCACCCTGCCTCGGTGGGAGACGGCCTTGTTATATCTATATATATATATATATATATATATATATATATATATCTATATATATATATATATATATATATATATATATATGCAATAAGATCACAGTAAACAGGTGATTTCAGAATATGCAAAACAACCACTGTGAAAGAATAGAGAAATTCCAAGCGCTTTCGTGACTACTCACATTATCAAGGAACAATGTGAGTAGTCATGAAAGCGCTTGAAATTTCTCTATTCTTTCACAGTGGTTGTTTTGCATATATATATATATATATATATATATATATATATATATATATATATATATATATATATATATATATATATGTGTATATATATATATAGAGATATATATATATATATATATATATATATATATATATATATATATATATATATATATATATATATATATATATATATTTATTTATTTATTTATTTATTCTTAGGTTTGGAATGAATTGTTTAATTTCACTTTCATAAATATTACAGATGTCTTTGTACAAATTATCTGTCTCTTATAATATTATATCATATTTAGTTTCTCTAAAAATACTGGCTTATTTAACAGGATATATTATATCCAACAGAACTGATCACTCTTTACAAATTGGGTCTGGACAACGCTTGTTAATATGGCCTCCTGTGTTCTGCTACACACCAGGTCAGGTGGTGACAGACTGCTGCCTTCTCTCACTCTTTGTGCTTCATTTATATATTGTGCTAATAAAAATAACCACGTTATTGTATTATGTCTATTTAATTATAGTTCCGGCTTCACAGGTTAACCCATTTATTTCTGTATCATTGAAATCCCCAACTGTAATGATTTTCTTATTAACTCGGGGACTTTCAGTAATAATTCCCTAATTATGTTATATAATCTCTCATTTGCTTCGTCAAATTCTCTCTGCTAAGACTTATTACACTTTCATAATTCTTACATCTCTGTTTTGGATTTCTAACACTAATATTTCATCATTACTTGCGTTTTGATTTTAATTTATCGTAATTTTTTACCAATATTCCCAACCCCTTCCTTTTCAGTGTAGTCATCGACACCATGCCCAGCCCTTCTAGGGTAGGGTAGGTGCCTGAGTCCGAGCCTTTAGCTCATAAGACTGTCATTCCCATTAGCCCCCTTGTGGTGGGGATGGCAGACCAGAGAGGCCTAGCTTGTGGCTAGGCCTGGGGACACTTGGTCCCAAAGATGAGGAGGTACTTGTGCCTCCTCCCATGGGAGACTTAGGTCTCAGACACTCCCTAAAGAGGGAGCCAAGGCCGGGCCACCACTTGGAAAAGGCTCGGGCCGGGAGAATACCGGCTAATCTTTAATAATAATAAAAATTTTAGTGTAGTATCAAACAGGCAATGTTTAGTTACTTCGTGTGCATATTTAGTTTCTTCGCCTATATAATGTCCCTTTCATCTAGTCTTTTTAAATTAACCCACATAGGTTAGTAAATAAATAAATTACAAATATGTTTATATCACTGCTTCACCCCCTCCCTTTATTTTCATTTATTAATTATCTGTGCTGGGCTCATTGAGAAATAACTGGCAGGTTGTTATGAGGTAGTTACGTACGAGAGAATATTTATACAGATGCATTGGTATATGACAGTTTTTTAAATTGAACCGGAAGTTGCAGAAATACCTGACTATGTGTATTAAAGATGGAAAGATTTACAAATTTTCGGAATGCAAAATGTCAGGTCCAGTGAGGGAGAAATACGACCAAAATGTGTATGATCTGTAAAAATATAACGAGGACACTATTCACTGACAAATACGAGAATGACTCTAAAGTGCATCTATTATAAGATTGACAATGATAATAACACTGTTACACATCGCCATTAAAACACTGTCTACTATATGTACCTCACTCATTTCGAACTTTTTCAACACTAGTCGATTTACAGACTGTGAGGTCTCATCCGACCTGATTTATTTTAATACCCAACCTTGTCTAAAACTGACACCCACATAACTATTGACTGGTTGGTGTATAGGGGCGACATGTGTAAGTGGGTTTGTCCATACCTCTCACACCGCATGGAAATCGAACCCGGGCTCTCTCGAGTGTGATCAAGGTGCTCTACCACTGAGATAGAAGCTTTAAAATTCAGAAGAAACCAGTGCACACAGTGAGGTATATAGACGCCAGTAACAGAAGACTCCATGAGGACACGAGGAAATATTTATGCAGAATAAAGGAGTAGTATTATCTGGATAATGGCGCGTTACGTTTCATAAAAGAATACACACACACACACACACACACACACACACACACACACACACACACACACACACACACACACACACACACACACACACACAGCATATACACACTCATATACATAAATCTAAAACAACTATCTTCCCATCTACTGATGACGTTAAGTAATCCAGCTGAACGCAAAATTGCGAATGATGTCGTCCACACCGTCAGTGGAGAAGCTCTCAGCAGACAACGACGTCTCCCACACAGTCTGGGAAGTTCTCAGAGACAATACTAGACGTAAGACGCATGATAATCTCTCCGGTAATATTTCTTATAAGGAACGTTCACTGACGCAAGACTGAAGAGATATGAAACTTAGGTCATGTCTCCTATCTCATTTTGCTCCTGTTTATCATCACGATGGTGAACAGGGGCAGCAAGAGATAGGTTCAATCACCATCAAACTGATATGTATAATGTAAAATATATATCTGTTTATACATACATCCATTTATTTATACATACATCCATTTAGCTTTTTATCAGTTTATTTATCTGTCCACTTACCCGGCTATCCAGGTATCTATTAATTCATCCATACATCTGTTTACGTATTCGTCCATTTGCCTGTCTATACTTCATTTGTCCATCTGTTTATCCACTCACCTACCCATCTATTTATCTATCTATCAATCTATCTACATATTGTCTCTTTCCTTCCTGGACTCTCGTGAGGAGTGAGTGGAGAAGAGAAGATAATGAGAAGGGGAGAGAAAGAGTGAAGGGGAGGGAGTGGGAGGCTGAGAATACTGTCACAAAATAGACCTAGAGATTCATTTACATCTCGGGAGATCTCGTGTATGAGAGAAAGAGATAACGAGAAAAAAGTAAGAAAATACAACAAGGTGAGATGAAGGTGGGACAGTGGTACAGGTTGACAGGTCTTCCGCTCCTTCTTTCCATGATAATATGCTCTCAGCATGGCTTTTGATGTGTATAACTCATTTAGTAGTTTCATTACTTCCTCCTTCGATACATGCGTTCTAGCTAATATAGATTGATTAGCCCTTTGAGCCCTACACTGTGGCACTCTCTCTGTTTCCTCTTCTGGTTAAATTTTCTGGTTAATTCCTTGTAAATCTCTCTAACATTTGTGGGTTCTCCTCTCTTACCTCTTCACTCTTATTACTTGGTCTTTCACAGTCATCTTCCTCCTTATGTGACTGTGTAGTGGTTTCCGTTTTGAGTTGGCCTTGCTGCTATGTCATTCTCAAACTGACGTTCTGCTTCTGTTCTTGTCCTTCCATTGCCATTCCTCGCTCATCTACATTCCTCCGTATTCTCTGCATTCTCTGTCTTCTACATTTTTCCATGCTCATTTTTGCACCTTCCTTTGACCTCTACAATTCTGAGTAAACCAAAGGTTCTTTCTATATCTTGATCCTAACTCCTCTAAAATACGAACCTTGCTCTGTGTGTGTGCGTGTGTGTGTATGTGTGTACTCACCTAATTGTATTCACCTAATTGTGGTTGCAGGGGTCGAGACTCAGCTCCTGGCCCCGCCTCTTCACCGAGTGCTACTAGGTCCTCTCTCTCCCTACTCCATAAGCTTTATCATACCTCATCTTAAAGCTATGTATGGTTCCTGCCTCCACTACCTCACTTGCTAGGCTATTCCACTTCCTGACTACTATATGACTGAAGAAATACTTCCTAACATACCTTTGACTCATCTGGGTCTTCAATTTCCAATTGTGACCCCTCGTTTCTGTGTCCCTTCTCTGGAACATCCTGTCTCTGTCCACCTTGTCTATTCCACGCAGTATTTTGTATGTCGTTAACATGTCTCCGTTAACATGTCTCCTGTCTTCCGGTGTCGTCAGGCCGATTTCCTTTAACCTTTCTTCATAGGACAATTCCCCTTAGCTCTGGAACTAACCTTATCGCAAACCTTTGCACTTTCTCTAATTTCTTGACGTACTTGATCAAGTGTGGGTTCCAAACAGGTGCTGTATACTCCAGTATGGGCCTGACGTACACGGTGTACAGAGTCTTGAACTATTCCTTACTAAGGTATCGGAACGCTGTTCTCAGGATTGCCAGGCGCCCATATGCTGCAGCAGTTATCTGACTGATGTGTGCTTCCGGAGACATGCTCGGTGTTATACTCACCACAAGATCTTTCTCCTTGAGTGAGGTTTGCAGTCTTTGGCCACCTAGCCTATGCTCTGTCTGCGGTCTTCTGTGCCCTATTCCCATCTTCATGACTTTGCATTTGGCAGGTTTAAATTCGAGAAGCCAGTTACTGGACCAGGTGTCCAGTCTGTCCAGGTCTCTTTGAAGTCCTGCCTGATCTTCATCTGATGTATTTCTCCTCATTAACTTCACATCATCTGCGAATGGGGCACTTCTGAGTCTAACCCTGTGTATGTATGTATGTGTGTGTGTGTGTGTGTGTGTGTGTGTGTGTGTGTGTGTGTGTGTGTGTGTGTGTGTGTGTGTGTGTGTGTGTGTGTGTGTGTGTGTGTGTGTGTGTGTGTGTGTGTGTGTGTGTGTGTGTGTGTGTGTGTGTGTGTGTACGCGTACACAGGAGAGGGACAGTGAAAGCGCGAGTCAAGACCACCCGAGTCCGAATTCGATTATGCAAATAGCCAATTACTTGGTCTTGGACCCACGATGTAAACAGTCCCAGTCAATACCGAAGCTGCCTCCAAAATTACTCCAGTCCCAGATACTTATACTCCAATCCTAGACACTTATGTTTCAGTTCCAGATACTTAAACGTCAATCCTAGATACTTATACTTCAGTTCCAGATACTTATACTCCTATCCTAGATACTTATATTTCAGCTCCAGATACTTAAACTTCAGCCCCAGATACTTATACTCTAGCCCCATATACTTATGTTCCAGCACCAGATACTTATACTCCAGCCCCAGATGCTTATATTCCAGCACCAGATACTTGTACTCCAGCCCCAGATACTTATATTCCAGCTCCACATTCTTATACTTCAGCCCCAGACACTTATATTCCAGCTTCTGATACAGCTCAGCCCCTGATACTCCGTCTCCAGATACTTATACTACATCTCTAGATATACTCCAGCCCCAGGTACTTATACTCCAGCCCCAGGTACTTACATTCCAGCCCTAGGTACTTATACCCCAGCCGCTTCCACACTTCAGTAAAACTTCGTGTGGAAGGTAATCTGGGCAGGAGGTGAGGCGTTGAATACTGATTACATCGTAAATAAGAATTACATTGAGAACTTGAGGAAAATTATTCAGGCATATGTTTCGCTTGCTTCAAGATCCCAGAAAGGTATTCCATTACGCCGTCACCCCTGTACCTCAGTGATCCCGTTATCCCACAACTCCATCACCCCTGTACCTCAGTGATCCCGTTATCCCACAACTCCATCACCCCTGTACCTCAGTGATCCCGTTATCCCACAACTCCATCACCCCTGTACCTCAGTGATCCCGTTATCCCACAACTCCATCACCCCTGTACCTCAGTGATGCAAAGAATGGTATCCCTTTTATCCCACAACTCCATCACCCCTGTACCTCAGTGATCCGATGAACGGTATCCCCGTTATCCCAGTGGTTAGCACAGTGCTAATGAGTCTGGCTGACTAATGGAATGAGAGCAGGCATCAGTTCCCTCATTAATCAGTCTGGCTTATTAGAGAATTTTCTTGCAAGAGTGCTAAAAATAACCTCGCTTCTCTTATTGCTGTATATAAGTTTTTTAACGTCCTCAGAAAAAAAAATTAAATTTCAAAAGTTTGATTGTAATGGCCGGCCAATTATTCTGGATTTGTGCTGTACCATAATACAGCTGTATTTTATGTAGTTCTGTGATACTATAGTGATAGTTTGAAATTAGCGGTGAGGATTAAGATTATCTTACGTTAGAGGTGAGGATTAAGATTATCTTACGTTAGAGGTGAGGATTAAGATTATCTTACGTTAGAGGTGAGGATTAAGATTATCTTACGTTAGAGGTGAATATTAATATTATCTTACGTTAGAGGTGAGGATTAAGGTTATCTTAGGTTAGAGGTGAGGATTAAGATTATCTTACATTAGAGGTGAGTATTAAGATTATCTTACGTTAGAGGTGAGGATTAGGGTTATCTTAGGTTAGAGGTGAGGATTAAGATTATCTTACGTTAGAGGTGAGGATTAGGGTTATCTTAGGTTAGAGGTGAATATTAAGATTATCTTACGTTAGAGGTGAGGATTAGAGTTATCTTAGGTTAAAGGTGAGGATTAAGGTTATCTTAGGTTAGAGGTGAAGATTAAGATTATCTTACGTTAGAGATGATGATTATCTTGCGTCAGAGGTGAGTATTAAGGTTATCTCTTATGTTAGGGGTGAGTATTAAAGTTATCTGTCTTACGTCAAAGATGAGTATTGATGTTATCTTACTTCAGAGATAAGCATTTTCAATCACTGATCAGATGAACTGTCCTCAGCTGATGATTATGTTATTAACTAACTAAAATGCTGCTCTTCTATATATTACTCTTATCTATGTTAATCATATATATATATATATATATATATATATATATATATTATTGTAATCACGAACGAATGGTGTTGATCAACAACAACACTGCGACTAACCAAGGACTCGAACCCATGTTGTTTTGGCCCACCTCATGGTGAGCGAAAAGCACATGACGCTCTAACCCACAGGACCACCAAATCCCAGAAGAATCAAGCACCCAGCAAAGCTAGGCGTGTTACCTTGATCCGAGGACATACGGTGGTGTGGGTGCCTGTGAGTTAATTTCATTCTACTCCCTGCTTGGTGTACTAGCCTTAACAAGCAGTATTTTATATTACTGCATCCACGAACGAGTGGTATTGATCACACCACCGTATGTCCTGGTATGACGGTAAGACACCTAGCTCTGCTGGGTGCTTGATTCTTATAGTATTTGGTGGTCCTCTGGGTTAGATCGTCATGTGGCTTATGCTCACCATGAGGTGGGCCAAAGCAACATGGGTTCGAGTCTCTGGTTAGTCGTAGTGTTGTTATTGATCAATACCACTTTCACTAACATTTTGACCAAAGAACTTTCACTAACATTTTGATCAAAGAACTTTCACTAACATTTTGACCAAAGAACTTTCACTAACATTTTGACCAAAGAACTTTCACTAACATTTTGACCAAAGAACTTTCACTAACATTTTGACCAAAGAACTTTCACTAACATTTTGACCAAAGAACTTTCACTAACATTTTGACCAAAGAACTTTCACTAACATTTTGATCAAAGAACTTTCACTAACATTTTGACCAAAGAACTTTCACTAACATTTTGACCAAAGAACTTTCACTAACATTTTGACCAAAGAACTTTCACTAACATTTTGACCAAAGAACTTTCACTAACATTTTGACCAAAGAACTTTCACTAACATTTTGACAAAAGAACTTTCACTAACATTTTGATCAAAGAACTTTCACTAACATTTTGACCAAAGAACTTTCACTAACATTTTGATCAAAGAACTTTCACTAACATTTTGACCAAAGAACTTTCACTAACATTTTGACCAAAGAACTTTCACTAATATTTTGACCAAAGAACTTTCACTAACATTTTGACCAAAGAACTTTCACTAATTTTTGACCAAAGAACTTTCACACATTTTGACCAAAGAAACATTTTGACCAAAGAACTTTCACTAACATTTTGACCAAAGAACTTTCACTAACATTTTGACAAAGAACTTTCAGTAACATTTTGACCAAAGAACTTTCAGCTACATTTCGACCAATAGAACTTTCACTAACATTTTGACCAAAGAACTTTCAGTAACATTTTGACCAAAGAACTTTCACTAACATTTCGACCAAAGAACTTTCACTAACATTTTGACCAAAGAACTTTCACTAACATTTTGACCAAAGAACTTTCACTAACATTTTGACCAAAGAACTTTCACTAACATTTTGACCAAAGAACTTTCACTAACATTTTGACCAAAGAACTTTCACTAACATTTTGATCAAAGAACTTTTACTAACATTTTGACCAAAGAACTTTCACTAACATTTTGATCAAAGAACTTTTACTAACATTTTGATCAAAGAACTTTTACTAACATTTTGATCAAAGAACTTTTACTAACATTTTGATCAAAGAACTTTTACTAACATTTTGATAAAAGAACTTTCACTAACATTTTGACCAAAGAACTTTCACTAACATTTTGACCAAAGAACTTTCACTAACATTTTGACCAAAGAACTTTTACTAACATTTTGACCAAAGAACTTTCACTAACATTTTGACCAAAGAACTTTCACTAACATTTTGACCAAAGAACTTTCACTAACATTTTGACCAAAGAACTTTCACTAACATTTTGACCAAAGAACTTTTACTAACATTTTGACCAAAGAACTTTCACTAACATTTTGATCAAAGAACTTTCACTAACATTTTGACCAAAGAACTTTCACTAACATTTTGACCAAAGAACTTTTACTAACATTTTGACCAAAGAACTTTCACTAACATTTTGATAAAAGAACTTTCACTAACATTTATGGTTACGCAGACACAAACACGCATGCCCGTGTAGCCACGCACGCGCAGATACGCAAGCTGACGCATGTACGATAACGGATATACGCACATCAAAAACATTTAGTAGTGTGAGAAACTCTCTCTCAAGTCTCTCAGTGCCTCTTTGAAGGTATTAAACTACAGGCGGTGTAAAACCCACTCCCCCGTCTCCTGGGACAGATTACTGGGAATTGCTCAGAGAGAGAGAGAGATAAATAGATAGATAGATAGATAGATAGATAGAGAGAGAGAGAGAGAGAGAGAGAGAGAGAGAGAGAGAGAGAGAGAGAGAGAGAGAGAGAGAGAGAGAGAGAGAGAGAGAGAGAGAGAGAGAGAGATAGAGAGAGAGAGAGAGAGAGAGAGAGAGAGAGAGAGAGAGAGAGAGAGAGAGAGAGAGAGAGAGAGAGAGAGAGAGAGAGAGAGAGAGAGAGAGAGAGAGAGAGAGAGAGAGAGAGAGAGAGAGAGAGAGAGAGAGAGAGAGAGAGAGAGAGAGAGAGAGAGAGAGAGAGAGAGAGAGAGAGAGAGAGAGAGAGAGAGAGAGAGAGAGAGAGAGAGAGAGAGAGAGATATAGAGAGAGAGAGAGAGAGAGAGAGAGAGAGAGAGAGAGAGAGAGAGAGAGAGAGAGAGAGAGAGAGAGAGAGAGAGAGAGAGAATTTACTGCCGTCATATAAAACCTTCGTAAATGTTCAACTTCTCGACGTCCTTTCAAAATATGTCCAATTTCCCGGCATTATTATAAAAAAAATATTGTTTTTCGTTAATATTTTACAAAAAATTGTGCTTCTAGAAGGAGGGGGGGGGGGGCGCTGGAGAGGCATACAAACCGCGGCCCAACGACAAAAAATGCTAGTTTTAGAGAAGGGAAATTTAGAACTTGAGGCCCTAGCCAAGGACTCGAACCCATGCTGCTTTGGCCCGCCTCATGGTGAGCGAAAACACATGAAGCTCTAACCCACAGGATCACGCAATCCTACAAGAATGACGCACCCAATCAAGCTAGGTGTTTTACCATCATCCGAGGACATACGGTGGTGTGGGTGCCTTTAAGCTAATTTCATTCCACTCCCTGTTTGGTGTACTAGCCCAACGAGCAGTATTTTAGTGTTGTTATTGATGAATACCACTCGTTCGTGGTTACAGTAATATAAAATACTGCTCGCTGGGCTAGTATCTCCTCGGATGACTGTAAAACACCTAGCTTGGCTGGGTGCGTCATTCTTGTAGGACTGCGTGGTCCTGTGGGTTAGAGCGTCATGTGTTTTCACTCACTATGAGGCGGGCTAAAGCAGCATGGGTTCGAGTCCTTAGCTAGTCGCAATATTCTTATTGATCAATACCACTCGTTCGTGGTTACAATAATATATATATATATATATATATATATATATATATATATATATATATATATATATATATATATATATATATTCCTTCCTTTCAACAAACCGGCCGTATCCCACCGAGGCAGGGTGGCCCGAAAAGAAAAACAAAAGTTTCTCTGTTTAACTTTAGTAATGTACACAGAAGAAGGGGTTACTAGCCCCTTGCTCCCAGCATTTTAGTCGTCTCTTACAACACGCATGGCTTACGGAAGAAGAATTCTGTTCCACTTCCACATGGAGATAAGAGGAAATAAACCAGAACAAGAACTAGTAAGAAAATAGAAGAAAACACTGAGGGATGTGTATATACATGATTGCACATGCATGTGTAGTGTGACCAAGTGTAAACAGAAGTAGCAAGATGTACCTGAAATCTTGCATGTTTATGAGACAGAAAAAAGACACCAGCAATCCTACCATCATGTAAAACAATTACAAGCTTTCGTATTAAACTCACTTGGCAGGACGGTAGTGGTTCCCTGGGCGATTACTGTCTACCAACCCACTACCTAGGTTATAGTATATATATATATATATATATATATATATATATATATATATATATATATATATATATATATATATATATATATATATATATAATATATATATATATATAGCCAGAGATCAGTGTTTGTGTATATTTCGCCTGCTCTCATGAATTCCTTGCATATATATATATATATATATATATATATATATATATATATATATATATATATATATATATATATATATATATATATATAAACAAATATGCCTGCTCCCACACAAGTGCCTGAATGTACAAATATGCAGGCACACGCACACACGAGCAAGCTTCAGAGCTCCAACAGCAATAAGGAGAGGGAATACAGAAATAGAAAGAGGTTATTATTTACAAAGGAGTGCACAGCGACAAAGCTTAAGTGTAGAAGAGAATGGGAAACACGCAGAATAAAGGGGATGGTAGAGAACAGGAGCATAAGCGCAATAGCCAGGCATCAGAGAAGATGTCAAGAAGAGAGAAAGAAAGAAACAACTGAGGATAAATTAGTATAAAAAATAAAATGTGAACTACGTCCTAAGGGATTAGATACTGAAAAACTAGAACATGGCCCTACAAGATATTACTTTGAGTGTTGATAGAAAATAGAGCCGATAAACTCTGACACTCCCATAGTAAGGATTAAACAAAATCAACAATAAGGTAACTAACACACAGATGAAGAACTAATAATGTGATCTCTTTAGGCACACTAGAGGCCAGTACCACTGACAGGCACAGTAGTTAAGGTATTAGAGAATGTAATGAAAGGCAGTAGTATAATACACAGAAAAAAACAAAGACAACCATCATTGATTCAAAGGCTGTAAATCTTGTTTAAAGAATCTCTTCGAGCATTGAGAGGGAGTAAATGGAATGAAGTAAGGATGACAGGAAGGGTGGATTGCATTTTCCTGGACTGCGAGAAAGCATTCGGCATGTTTCAACAGCAAGTCAATCAGTCTCGAGCCAAGTTTCCATCACTTAGGTTTCCTTCTCTGTCTTTAAAGAAAGATGTGAAAACATGTGTGGCATGGCCGTGTCCCCACCAGACCAATATACACCCCAGCTCGCCTCAGTGATTTTCTTCACTCCAAGCTCACCCGACCAGTACTGTGATTTTTGTTCTCAAAGTCTACGAGGCCCCTCATACCCTTGTCGTGAAGATTCGGAAAGTCTTTGATGTCTTTTTTTATTGACGTGAAGGTCGAAAGGTCCTTGATGCCTTTGGCATGAAGATTCAGAAGGTCTTTGATGTTTTTGTTTAGACATAAAGGTCGAAAGGTCTTTGATGCCTTTGTCATGAAGATTCGGAAGGTCTTTGATGTTTTTGTTTAGACATAAAGGTCGAAAGGTCTTTGATGCCTTTGTCGTGAAGATTCGGAAGGCCTTTGATGCTTTATTATTATTATTATAATCAAAAACTTTGATGCTTTAATCGTGAAGGTTCCTAAGGTCTTTAATTAATGACTTTATAGTGAAGATTTGGAGGGTCTTTTGTTCCTTTATCATAAAATTTTACGTCTTCAGTACCTTTGTCATCGACGTTAGGAGGGTTTTTGATATCTTTCTTGTGAAGCTTCGGAAGGTCACTGATGCTTTTATCGTGATACCTTATATGGTCTTTGATACCCTTCTCATTAAGGCTCAGAAGGTCTTTGATGCCTGTAATTTACAACTACACCTGGTGTTTGCTCACTGTTTAAACATTATTGTTTAGCTAGTACTGATATTTTAAGAATGAAAATCTATTATTATCTGACAAATGAGATGTTTAGGTCCTTCTGTTGCAATAAACCATGTCATTTTCTCTTTGCACATGAGTGGTTTATAATACCGGCAAGATGAAGAATTAGACATACGTACAACATCTGGGTATTTTTATTTGGAATGGCTTTATCAATATAAATTCAAGGACAATAATGGGAAGACTGTGGAACCATATACATAAGACGAGGTAAACAAACTCTCAGCCTTGGAGTCGGTGAAAGACACTGTGGTCTTGATGAATCTTCAGGTTCCTCAAGACTACGGTTTCGCTATCGTCCACAGGATGAATATGAGGTGCAAGATAACCTAGTAGCTTCAGAAAAATCTAAAAAAATCTAATCGCGTACTACTGGCGAAGTTTTCATAGGATAATCTGCATTCTCTTATTTAAAAGGACACAAGTGCAATTAAGTTCCTGGAGAGCGAAACGTTACCACAATAAAATGTTGCATTATTTGCACTTGTCCCTGTAACAATGTACTGTCGGTAATTTTACCAACATTATTACACTCTGCATTCTCTTGGCCCCAACTTTGGTCCTCTTCACTAGTACTCAAGCTTAGATAGCATTCAAACTACTGAGTGCCAGTACATACAAGATTAATGTCTTCGTCCCTTTGTGCATATTACCTCATTTATCTTCCGAACATATCACACCACACACTGTCTCTTGCACATCCCTTCCTTCCTCTTCCCCTTACGTTGTCTCTCATGTCTCTTTCCTTCCCCTTCCCATCCTGATCACAATTACCATCCTCTCCCTCCTTCGGCCTCTTTATTTCAATATTTCACTCTTTCCTTTGGCCTCTACTGGTCCCGACATTCACTCTGCTATTCCTTCCCTTCCATTACTCTCCCTTCTCCCTATCTCTCTCTCTCTCTCTCTCTCTCTCCCCTGTCTTCTCTTCCATCACTACATCGTCACCCTCTTCCCTCCCTTATCTTCTATCACCGCCCCTTTCTCATAATTTCTGATCGTCAGTACACAAGCCTCTCTCTCTCTCTCTCTCTCTCTCTCTCTCTCTCTCTCTCTCTCTCTTGCACTCACCACTCCACCGGTGGCCACAACTGCAGTAAACTCCTGGGGTTCCTAATCCGAGGAAATGGAGTCACCCCTCCACCAAGGTTCTGTAGTCCTGGAAATTTTTTCGACCTCCCAACAAAGCAGATCTTACGAACGTATGATTATTATTATTATTATTATTATTATTATTATTATTATTATTATTATTATTATTATTATTATTATTATTGTTGTTGTTGTTAATATTATTATTATAATTATTATTATTATTATTGTTATTATTATTATAATTATTATTATTATATTTTTGTGAAGCACTAAACCCGCAAGAGTGGTACAACGCCTGAGGAAGGGGAGGTAATCAGGTCTGATCCAAGAAAACGGGGGTAACTCTAATTCCTTCGATCAAAAGCCCTTCAAGAGGATCAAGGCGCCTTCACTACAAAGACATCAAAGACTTCAAGTCTCTACTACAAAACATAAAACACCTTCTGAACCTTCATAACAAAAACATGAAAAGGATAAAAAAAAATCCAATGAAAAAAAGAGGCACTGCAGTAGGCCTACTGAGCCATGATGGTACTGAGAATATATATATATTTCCTACAACTGTATTGCTAACTTATCCTCGGTCTGTTAACATTATTGAAATTATTTAGATAAGAGAAGAAGCAGTTGAGTAAGACACTTAAGCAACACTTAGACATTCAGAACCATCCCTTGAGCACTCAGAACCATCACTCGAACGCTCAGGACCATCATAAGAACATAAGAACATAACAAAGAAGGAACACTGCAACAGGCCTACTGACCCATGCAGAGCAGGTCCATGCCCCCCCGGATTAGCACCCAGTCTGGTCACCTCCACTCAAGGAAGGAGCACGACACCAGACCCAGCAGCACAAGCTAGTCAGGTCCAACTCACACCCACCCACACCCTCTCATGTATTTATCTAACCTATTTTTAAAACCACACAACGTTTTAGCCTGAATAACTGTACTCGGGAGTTTGTTCCACTCATCCACAACTCTATTACCAAACCAGTGCTTTCCTATATCCTTCCTGAATCTGAATTTTTCCAACTTGAAACCATTGCTGCGAGTCCTGTCTTGGCTCGAAATTTTCAGCACGCTATTTACATCCCCTTTATTTATTCCTGTTTTCCATTTATACACCTCGATCATATCCCCTCTAATTCTACGCCTTTCGAGAGAGTGCAGATTCAGGGCCCTCAGTCTATCCTCATAGGGAAGATTTCTGATACATGGGATCATCTTTGTCATCCTCCTCCGTACGTTTTCCAGAGCATTTATATCCATTCTGTAATACAGTGACCAGAACTGAGCAGCATAGTCTAAATGAAGCCTAACCAAGGATATATAGATGGAAATAAATGGTATCAAATACCGACACAGTGGAAATATAAACACATATGCAGTATAATGTGATCCTTTATTGACAACGTTTCACCCACACAGTGGGCTTTTTCAAGTCACACAGATCTACCTGGGGTGGAAGGTACGGGAGTATTTATAGTCATGTTCAGAATGTTGAGGTCAGGTGGAGAATGCTGCATCTGATGATCTACCGGGTGGAGTTATAGAGTCTTGGGTAGCTTGGCAGGGGTATTGGACAAGTTGTGAGTAGACCTTCTGCAGTGTTCTATGTTCTTATGTGGGATAGCGATGAAGAAGTTTCTTGGCGAGTGGTTCAGCTATGTTATAGAAGCCGTTGTTCTGGTTGAAATTGTTGGTTATAGAGATAAGCGATGATTCCAGGATTCTTCGGTATTGAGTGTTGTCTTCTGTGGCGATAAGTCTTGAGTTTCTGTAGTTAATTAAATGGCTGTGTGAATTGCGATGTTGTACACAGGCATTCCTTGTATCGTCAGTCCTGCTTGCATATTGGTGTTCTGAAATACGTGTTTGGAGGTCTCTTGATGTTTCGCCCACATATAATTTGTAGCAGTCATTACAAGGGATTATGTATACCCCTGCAGAGGATGGAGGCTTGTCCTGTCTACTACTGGTGATGTCCTTGATGGTCGTGGTTGTGGAGGTAGATACTTGGAATGATGTATTGGAAAAGATGTTGGAAACATGTTTGGCAATGGACATCAAGGACCATCAAGGACATCACCAGTAGTATACAGGACAAGCCTCCATCCTCTGCAGGGGTATACATAATCCCTTGTAATGACTGCAACAAATTATATGTGGGCGAAACATCAAGAGACCTCCAAACACATATTTCAGAACACCAATATGCAAGCAGGACTGACGATACAAGGAATGCCTGTGTACAACATCGCAATTCACACAACCATTTAATTAACTACAGAAACTCAAGACTTATCGCCACAGAAGACAACACTCAATACCGAAGAATCCTGGAATCATCGATTATCTCTATAACCAACAATTTCAACCAGAACAACGGCTTCTATAACATAGCTGAACCACTCGCCAAGAAACTTCTTCATCGCTATCCCACATAAGAACATAGAACACTGCAGAAGGTCTACTTACAACTTGTCCAATACCCCTACCAAGCTACCCAAGACTCTATAACTCCACCCGGTAGATCATCAGATGCAGCATTCTCCACCTGACCTCAACATTCTGAACATGACTATAAATACTCCCGTACCTTCCACCCCAGGTAGATCTGTGTGTGACTTGAAAAAGCCCACTGTGTGGGTGAAACGTTGTCAATAAAGGATCACATTATACTGCATATGTGTTTATATTTCCAAGGATATATAGAGTTGAAGAACAACCTGAGGACTTCTATTATTTACGCTTCTAGTTATGAAGCGAAGAATTCTGTTAGCTTTATTGCGAACACTAATGCACTGTTGTCTTGGTCTTAGATTACTGCTAACCAGAACTCCTAAATCCTTTTCGCAATCGGTAGTATTAACATCTACATTATTTAGTTTATATATCGCATGGTTATTTTCCTGTCCAACATTTAGAACTTTGCATTTGTCTATATTAAACCGCATCTGCCACTTCTCCGACCATTGCATCAGTCTATTCAAATCATCCTGGAGTGCTCTAGTGTCCTCATTAGAATGAATTGGACGGCCTATTTTGGTGTCATCAGCAAATTTGCTTATGTCGCTATTTATTCCCTCATCTATGTCGTTTATGTAAATTGTGAACAACAACGGGCCCAACACTGACCCCTGAGGAACACCACTTGTGACGTGCCCCCATTCTGATTTTTCAAACACTCTGAACCATCACCCGAACATTCAGAACAATCAGATGAACACTCAGAACCATCACTCGAACACTCAGAACAATCAGATGAACACTCAGAACCATCACTCGAACACTCAGAACAATCAGATGAATACTCAGAACCATCACTTGAACACTCAGAACCATCACCCGAACACTCAGAACCATCACCCGAACACTCAGAACCATCACTCGAACGCTCAGAACCATCACTCGAACGCTCAGAACCATCACTCGAACACTCAGGACCATCACTTAAACACTCAAAACCATCACTCGAACACTTAGAACCATCACTTGAACACTCAGGTAAACACAGAACCATCACTCAAACGCTCAGAACCATCACTCGAACACTCAGATGAACACTCAGAACCATCACTCGAACGCTCAGAACTATCACTTGAAGGCTCAGAACCATCATTCGAACACTCAGATGAACAATCAGATGAACACTCAGAACCATCAGAAGAACACTCAAAACCATCACTTGATTGCTCAGAAGCATCACGCAAACACTCAGAGCCATCACTCGAACCATCTTTCGAACCATAACTCGAACACTCAGAACCATCACTCGAGCGCTCAGAACACTCACACAAACACTCAAAACCGTCATCCAACCACTCAGAACCAACACTTGAACACTCAAAACCATCACTCAGACACTCAGAACCATCACTCGAACGCTCAGAACCATCACTCAAACACTCAGAACCATCACCCGAACACTCAAAACAATAGATGAACACTCAGAACCATAACTCGAACACTCAGAACAATCAGATGAATGCTCAGAACCATCACTCGAACACTCAGAACCATCACCCGTACACTCAGAACCATCACTCGAACACTCAGAACAATCAGATGAATGCTCAGAACCATCACTCGAACACTCAGAACCATCACCCGAACACTCAGAACCATCACCCGAACACAGAACCATCTCTCGAACGCTCAGAACCATCACTCGAACACTCAGAACACTTACACAAACACTCAAAACCATCATCCAACCACTCAGAACCAACACTTGAACACTCAAAACCATCACTCAGACACTCAGAACCATCATTCGAACGCTCAGAACCATTACAGGAACACTCAGAATCATCACACAAACACTCATAAAACTCACAGGAACCCTCAGAAGAACAACAAATAACACTTGGAACAATCTTGCGACCACAGAACATCACACGAATGCAGGACATCACTCGAACACTCAGAACATCACACGAACACTCAGAAGAATCACATCAAGCCACTTGCAGACACGCACTTGCAGGGAAACTGCACTAGAGACTCGCCCAGGACATTGTTACAACAAGCAAATAATTGAATGGAATTAAGTTAACCAGATGATACCTCGGTTATGGTACAGTGGCAGTCACCAGGATGATCAGTGTTGCAGTCAGTGATGTGCAACAATTAGTCAGTGACGTGTAACAACCAGCCAGTGACGTGCAACAGCCAGCCAGTGACGTGCAACAGCCAGCCAGTGACGTGCAACAGCCAGCCAGTGACGTGCAACAGCCAGCCAGAGTTATGCAGTGTTGCAGGATATGCAACACTGACCAAAAGAATTTGCTGATCTTTTACTGCTGTTTTGTCAACTTAATTTTTGGCCTCCATCCCTCCCTCCCTTCCTCCCTCCCTTCCTCCCTCCCTCCCTTCCTCCCTCCCTTCCTCCCTCCCTTCCTCCCTCCCTTCCTCCCTCCCTTCCTCCCTCCCTTCCTCCCTCCCTCCCACCCTCCCTTCCTCCTCCCTCCCACCCTCCCTCCCTCCCCTCCTCCCTCCTCCCTCCCTCCCTCCCCTTCCTCCCTTCCCTCCCTCCCTTCCTCCCTCCCTCCCTCCCTCCCTCCCTCCTCCCTCCCTTCCTCCCTCCCTTCCTCCCTCCTCCCTCCCTCCCTTCCTCCCTCCTCCCTCCTCCTCCCCTTCCCTCCTTCCTCCTTCCTCCCTCCCTCCTCCCTCCCTCCCTTCCTCCCCTCCCTCCTCCCTTCCTCCTCCTTCCCTTCCTCCCTCCTCCTCCCTCCCCTCCTTCCCTCCCTCCCTCCTCCCCTCCCTCCCTCCCTCCTCCCTCCCTCCCTCCCTCCCTCCTCCCTCCCTTCCTCCCTCCCTCCCTCCCTCCCTCCTTCCCTCCCTCCCTCCCTCCTCCCTCCCTCCCTCCCCTCCCTTCCTCCCCTCCCTCCCTTCCCTCCCTCCCTCCCTCCCTCCCTCCCTCCCTCCCTCCCTTCCTCCCCTCCTCCTCCTCCCTCCTTCCCTCCCTCCCTCCCTCCCTTCCTCCCTCCTCCCCTCCCTCCCCTTCCCTCCCTCCCTTCCCCTCCCTCCTTCCTCCCTCCTTCCTCCTCCCTCCTCCCTCCCTTCCCTCCCCTCCCTTCCTCCTCCCTTCCTCCCTCCCCTTCCTCCTCCCTCCCTTCCTCCCTCCCTTCCCTCCTCCTTCCTCCTCCCTTCCCTTCCCTCCCTCCCCTCCCTCCCTTCCCTCCCCTCCCTTCCTCCCTCCCTCCCTCCTCCCTTCCCTCCCTCCTCCCTCCCTCCCTCCTCCTCCCCTTCCTCCTCCTCCCTCCCTCCCTCCCTCCTCCCTCCCTCCCTCCCTCCCTTCCCTCCTTCCTCCCTTCCTTCCCTCCTCCCTTCCTCCTCCCTTCCCCTCCCTCCTTCCTCCCTCCCTTCCTCCTCCTCCCTCCTCCCTCTTTCCCTCCCCTCCTTCCCCTCCCTCCTCCCTTCCCTCCTCCCTCCCTTCCCTCCTCCCTACCTCCCTACCTACCTCCCTACCTCCCTTCCTTCCTCCCTCCCTTCCTTCCTCCTTCCTCTCTCCCTCCTCCTTCCCCTCATACCTTTCCTCCGACTTTTTCTCCTTTATCTCTTCCCTTTCTTTCTCTTCCTCCTCCTTTTTTTCTCCTTCTAATAACACATGTGTATCTCTGAGTGGAAATAATAATAATAATAATAATTATAATTATATATATAAAACACCTGATGTACTCCAGTGTTTTACATGTGTATATGTACGTATGTGTATGTATACATCTGTATGTGGTTGTAGGGGTCGAGTCTTAGTTCCTGCCCTGTGTGTGTGTATATATATATGTGTGTGTGTGCGAAATAGAGAGAGAGAGAGAGAGAGAGAGAGAGAGAGAGAGAGAGAGAGAGAGAGAGAGAGAGAGAAGGAAGTTTGGAAGTAGAATAACACGTTACTTCACGTCAAGACGAACTCCTGCAGAACAAACACATCACTTAAGGGAGGCTCCATTGCATCTATTGCACACCAACTGATATCTTTGTGTCTCTACTGCAGATCAATGGATTTCTTTGTGTCTCTATTGCAGATCAATGGATTTCTTTGTGTCTCTATTGCAGATCAGTATGAAAGAAGAGCTGGGCATGCAACTCGATGCCCGAGACGGGGACAGGCTTTCAAGACATATATTAAGAGAAATACAGAGTCCAACAACGGTCTCTGAGAATGGAAAAGGAATTGGCAAAAATTGAGGCGATGACGAGCGACTGATGAGAATGACAGAGGGAATCAGAGGACAGAGGGAAGGTGCAGAGTGAAGGATTTTTAGATTTTGCCACCGAAGTGGCTAGTTTATTGTGCACCCCATATCCATCCTGTGGACGGTAGCGCGAGAGCATATGGATACACAAAAGGCCTAGGAACTAGGCCCCAAAGGGTTAACAGGAATACATATGGATTTATATCTACATATCTATAGTTCACTTATCTGTTACAAGCAAATTTAGGAAATTTGCTTAGTATATCTGGTATCTTATTTTCATTAATAAGATATCTTGACATGTCACATAGGTTATTATACTGTCTGTCTCTGTATTCCTCAATAAGTGGACAATTAAGCACATAGTGTTCAAGAGAGTGACCATATGCCTGATCACATAATTTACATTTAGTTTGATCATCATCTGTGTGTCTCCCAAACTGCCAGAAGTACTTGTAACCAAGCCTAAGCCTGGCCACTACAACATCAGTCAGTCTGTTCACATTGCAAGTTGCTCCATAAACATACTTATCTACGTTCATGTTATCATAGTGGGTTATAGATCTACTCAGGCTTCTAACTGCATTCCTATAACAATCATTTTCATTATTTACTTCTCTCCTAATATTATTCCTAATGCTAGACACAGTTATACCAAAGTTATATTCTACATTCTCCTTCTCGATACTCTTCTTGGCTAACATATCAACTTTATCATGAAGGAGTAATCCAATGTGTGATGGGATCCATAGCAATTGTACATTAATTCCTTTGTCCCTAATTTTTGAGTATCTATACCTGGCTTCCCCAATGAGCATGTTGTTGGAGTCATTACATGAGTCAAGAGCCTTCAATGATGACAAAGAATCAGTAATGATGATAGAGTCAAGCTCAGTGTCATAGGTTAGCTTTAGCGCCATTAGGATTGCAAACAATTCAGTTTGCAGTGTAGACGCCCAGTTGTTAATTCTTATGCCTAACTCAACAAATTTATTATCGTTCTTAACTAGGGAAGTGGCAACAAGAGCAGATGCAGCCCTGCCAGAAGACTCCTGTTTAGATCCATCAGTGTATATAACTTGTGATAACTTGTTACTACCAGCTAGGCGAAAAATTTCTTCTTGAGCAGTTGCTCTAACAAGAGATTTAAGGAAGGGATTACTAGCAATGAGCTTCTTGGGAGGGACTTGTAGGTATGTGATATTAAATGAACACATCTTCCATGGAGGGGTGAAATGCTCTTGTTGCCTACAGTGATACAGTTCATGCAGGTTATAAAACTTAATGCAATTGCACGTTTTCACAATCCATTTAGATCTGTGTGTATTTACCTCTAGACACTTGGTAAGATTCACTGTGACAGTGTCTGGTTCGTTTCTCAACATTCTAATACCGAGTACAGTGTTAATTTCAACAATCCTATCACTGATACTAGAAATACCAAGCTCCTTCCTCATGTTAAGAACTTTTGTAGATCTGGGACAGCCAAGAATAATCCCGAGAGCTTCATTTTGCATTAACTCCAAGGGTCGGAGAGAACTTTCTCTAGCTAATATCAACATGGGAGCAGCATAATCAATTAAGGACCTAACATAGGCTATGTACATCATTCTCACGATTCTCACATTTGCACCATAGTTGGGATTGTAGCCAGCAACAGCTTTGAGAGCATTTAGCCTAGCTTTACATTTCTTGTTTAGTTGTGGTATAGTGGATTTGTTAAAGGGTACATCTACACCAAGATATCTGTAAGTTTTAACGTAGCTAATGATTTCACCCTGCAAATAGATGGGTGGGGGATGTCGTTTGCTTGTTAATATCTTAGTTTTAGAGGAAGATATTATGAGGCCTAGTCGATTACAAATTGCTTGAACTTCATTAAGAATGGTATTCATCTTCTTATGCCCTGTTGTATGGATCATGATATCATCAGCATAGCTTATAGCTATATGTTTAGGTGAGGCAGGTAGAGCATTTAGGAGAGCATTAATCAGAATATTAAATAGCATGGGACTAAGAACTCCTCCCTGCGGTGTACCTAAGGACATTTCTTTAGAATCACTTCTGAAGCCTTGGTAAAGGACAGAGGATACTCTGTTTGACAGGTATCCTATTATCCAGCAGAGTAAGCTACCACCAATATTCATTTTGGCTAGTTCATGTAGTATAACGGTTCTGTTCGCAATATCAAATGCAGATTTTAGATCAAGAAAAGTGGTAAAACTAGTAGAGGTGTGTGCAGTGAGAAAGGTGGAAATACAGTTCTGCACACTTTTACCTTTCATGAACCCATAGAGGTAGGGGGAAAGTTGATGTCTGATTCTGTAGTACAGTCTGTTAAGCATCATTCTTTCAAAAGTTTTACAAAGACAACTAGTTAAGGAGATCGGCCTAAATGTATCAGGCTGTTGGGGCTTAGGGATAGGCACAATGAGACTATTGGTCCAGGAAGTAGGAAGAACGCCCTCAATGTAACTGAGATTATACAGTGCCAACAAAGGGTTATCAGGCACGTGCCTTAGAGTTCTGAGAATATCATAGGTTATACCATCCTCTCCAGGAGCAGTTGATCGACCTTTGGTTAATGCATTATCTAATTCATACTCGGTAAAGAGGCAATCACTCTCATCAATATTTTGGCTCATAAAATTAATCAGTTTCAACATTTCTTCAGAAGTACTCTCTAAATTTTTTCTAATATGAGATGGAAGGCTTTCATGCCTGGATGTTTTGGACCAGTCATTTATGAGGTCATTTGCTTTTTCAAGAGGAAAGGGATGAGCAACATTGCCAGTCTTTTTCCTGGTTATTTTATTTATACCTTTCCAAGCCAAACTCAAAGGGGTGGACCTATTTAATCCACTAACAAACTGTTCCCATTCCTGTTGCCTAAGTTCTTCCTTTCTATTCCTTGCATTTGTTAGTGCAGCTTGGAACGTTCTGAGCAGGTCTGGGGTTCTACATTCACGGTATGCTTTACCAATCCTCCTAGCTGCATGTGTTAGATTGCGCAGCTGTGGATCATTATAGTATTTACATTGGTTTTTATTATTTATAGTGGAGGGTTTTTGTTTCCTATTCCTGCCCACTTGATCTGTGAGAACACTCTCAATAGTGGTAATTAAATCATCATTAAATTTTTGTGTGCCAATGGGCTCGTAATTCTTATACCATTGATCCAAGTGGTTAATAAAGTTGTCTCTGTGTTCTGGTTTGAGAATAAGTTTCCTCCTTCTGTATTTAGCTCCTTGATTGCTGGAGATGTGATCAAGATTGACAGTTGTTAGTCTTGGGAAGTGATCAGATAGAAGATCATCAACTATGACAGAGTCATGCATCGTATATGATGTATTAAATCCAAGACACAGATCTAGTATGCCACCATATATGTGAGTAGGCTCAGTAGTGCCCACAATTCGAACATTATCATGCTCATTTAGCAATCTCACTAGTTTAGTTCCATTGGTGTTTGTTATAGACCCACCAATATTCTTATGTCTGGCATTAAAATCTCCAAGAATGATGGTAGGTTCACTACTGATGCGATCTGGTAAAGCATCAGGTCGAAGCTGGTTCGCTGGGGCATAGAGATTAAAAATGTTTATGGAAAAATCGCCTGCATGTACTTTGACACCATGATACTGCATGTTAACTCGACTCTGCAAGGAAAGGAGTGAATGTGGCAAGCTCTTTCTGACATACATCACACAACAGTTGGTTGACCTTAGGTTATAAGCTGCATATCCAGGCAAGTTTGGTGGAGGTGCTCCATCTTTCAATCTACATTCCTGCAAACAGATGACATCAATATTCTTGGTTGCACTAATATGATGTAAGTCAGGCAACCGCTTCCTGATGGAAGCAATGTTCCATGAAAAGATTTGTAATGTATCCATTGTAGTGAGTTATTACAATCTCTTGCTCATAAGATGGTAAAACTATTATGCTTTGGCTACAGTGTGCAGACACTTAAGAGCAAATAGCATAGTTTGTACGTCTTTATCTTCAGGACCTTTATTTTTAAGCATTTTTCGGCATATTGGCAGCCAGTTCCAAGGCAAGTCTTGAAGACAAGAGTTATGGGCTTCTTTCTCACAAATTGCTGGAAGCTGAACGGAGATTGCTGCACTTTGGACATCATCACCATGCTCAAGAGCATCATCCTGATTACATATATTTATTAAACTTGTCAGGATCTGTTCAAGATGCTCAATTTTTTTCTGGAAGGTTGTTATAATATGAGGAAGGTCAGGCGAATCCAATGCCTCTCTGGAGGATGGCACTTCTGGGTTAGTGCTTTCTTTAACACCTATCACCTTAACAGGTACCATGGTTACATTAGTGTTCTCTGTTTCATCATTCATTGCAGGTAGGTCCTGTGCATCTGACTCATCTCCAATTTCCAGGGAGGTTACCTGTGTGGTGTCCGTCTGACTGTTGTAGTTGTGTGTATTGGGAGAAATGACAAACTCATCCCCATATTCAGGTGTAGCCATAGGTATCTGTAGTGGCAGACCAGTAGTTCCATATGTGCTAGCAGGGATGGCTAGCTCCTCCACAGCTGGTGTGTGTGATGGCATTCTGGTATCACCAGAATCCTTTGCAGTGAGGTGGGGTTCTTGCACACTTTGCAGAGGTTCAGTCTCAGATCTGGCTGTGGTAGACTGGATGGCCCCATCCTCAGTTATCATTAAAGGACTGTTATCAGGTTTACATCGAAGGTTGTTTGGGTTCTGACTGCAGTCCTTGTGGGAGACTGTAACCCCAACTTCTTTACAGTTAATACACTTAAATTTTCGGCTGTCAGGGCCTACTGTGCATTCTGTAGTGGAATGTTTCCCAGCACACTTACCACACCAAGAATGTAGTATTCCACAGTCTACTGCAACATGGCCATAGTGCTGGCATTTGTAACACCTACGTTTAGGGGGTAGGTACACTTCGATGTTTAGGAAACGTAAACCATGCACCCAGATATTCCGGGGGAGGGGCACAGGACCTACCCAACTGGCAATAATTTGGGATTTTCCTTTAAGTCTTTTAGGCTTGATGATATGCTCACTTAGAGTCAGATGGGATGGGTCCATGCAGAGAGGGTATCCAAAGATTATGATACTGACCCATTTTTTAAAGTGGTGAGTGTCTGATGGAGGTCGGAGCAGCTTAATATCCCCATAAGGTGTACTAAGTAGATCATTAATCAGCTCTTTATTCTGTTCCACAAACACAAAGTTGTGTGTGTTTTTCCTAAATTGGATCCTTGAGTTAGGATGCTTGATTACAGCTTCCATTAGCCATGCACACTTAGCAGGCAGCGGGGTGTTGTCAGGGAAGAGTGAAGGAGATAGCAGTAAAAGGGACAAAAGACAGACAAAAGAGCAAATAAAGAGGAACGACATTTGCAGGTACACTTACGAGATTGTTATTCTTCTTCTTCTTCGTCTTCTTCTTCTTTTTACTCTTCTTCTTCTTCTTCTTCTTCTTCTTCTTCTTCTTCTTCTTCACAATAATAATAATAATAATAATAATAATAATAATAATAATAATAATAATAATAATAATAATAACATTATTATTATTATTATTATTATTATTATTATTATTATTATTATTATTATTATTATTAGTAGTAGTAGTAGTAGTAGTAGTGGTGGTGGTGGTGGTAGTAGTAGTAGCAGTAGTAGTAGTAGTATAAGAAACGAGAATCCATTTTTCGTTCTTAGGAAGTGTGACATGCTCCCGACCAGCGCACCAGGTGCTAAGAATATAACGAGTAGAGGTCCCCCCCTCGTTATGCTAGTACTTTTATTACATAAAAGCCCGACAAAGTTGTGAAGCGATGTGGGACACTCGTGAATCAACATTGACAGACTTACCTCCCAGTCTGGTCGCAACGGTTCTCACCGTGTCTCTTGCTTGCAATTGCCTAATTGTACATCCACTTTATATATTGTACATACCTGCCTTCTGTTTGAAGGAAATATAAGTACTTACTCTTTCTACTGTCTTTTTTACTCGGTCCAACCGTAGTTATTGTACTACGGCCAAGTGTGCAGGCCACCAGACTACACCTGTGTTCGTAAAATTATTATTACATATAAGTGAAGAATAGACATGTGAGAGTTGATGCGAGACGAGAGAGACGTGATGGCTGACCTGACAGTTGGGGAAGAGAGGCAGCAAGAGTAAGGAGAGTATCAATAACATTTTATGGGCTTTTGGAGGACGAACAGAGGATGAAAACACGAGAGATGGGAAAACGAGAACAAGGAAACAGAGAAAAATTGTAGGAGGCACAAAAAGAGCTAAGGCAAAACAAATCGGTCTTGGCGATTCCTAAAAAAAATTGCAGATTTGAAGAACACAAGGATATATTTCCTGTGTCTATCTGGACAGAGAAACTGCTGTGTTTACCTAGACAGAGACACAGCAGAGGCACAGAGAAGCCGCTGTTTAGCCAGAGACATAGCAGAGGCACAGACAAACTGCCATGTTTATTTAGACAGACACAGCAGAAGAACAGAAAAACTGCTGTGTTTACCTAGACAGAGACACAGCAGAGGCACAGAGGAAAGAAACTGGGGACTGGGTGAAAAAAGAGGTGAAGGTAGAGCAGCTGGCATGCAAAATGCGACAGCTGCCCGGGTAACCGCCTCCAGCGGTGACAACAGACTGAGTTCCTCCTTCCGTTGTCTCCAACCAGAGCTAATCAAATCTGAGCCTAGGAAGAGAGAAAGATATCTCCTATTCCTTGAACCAAGAGCCCTCCACCAGTGTCAAGGCACCTCCCTTGAAGGGCTGTAAGTGGTGATATCCACAATTCTGACAGATATAGCTAATAGTGACAAATACTACGAATTTTGACAGATAATTGTAAATGTAGCAGATACTACTACAACTGTTACCAGTGTTACTGTTGTCTGTGCTACCACCAGCAGTACTAGTACCACTGTTCTCTGTACTACCACCATCAGTACTAATACCACCGTTGTCTGTGCTACCACCATCAGTACTAGTACCACTGTTCTCTGTGCTACCACCGTCAGTACTGGTACCACTGTTGTCTGTGCTACCACCATCAGTACTAGTACCACTGTTGTCTGTGCTACCACCATCAGTACTAGTACCACTGTTGTCTGTGCTACCACCATCAGTACTAGTACCACTGTTGTCTGTGCTACCACCATCAGTACTAGTACCACTGTTGTCTGTGCTACCACCATCAGTACTAGTACCACTGTTGTCTGTGCTACCACCATCAGTACTAGTACCACTGTTGTCTGTGCTACCACCATCAGTACTAGTACCACTGTATTGTAGATGAATGGTTCAAAGAACCGACACGTTGTTAAATTAGACACATGTGCAACTCTTGGGTGGCGAAACGTTTCCTCAATAAAGATACCCAAGAGTTGCACATGTGTCTAATTTAACCACTAGTACCACTGTTGTCTGTGCTACCACCATCAGTGCTAGTACCACTGTTCTGTGCTACCACCATCAGTACTAGTACCACTGTTATCTGTGCTACCACCATCAGTACTAGTACCACTGTTCTCTGTGCTACTACCATCAGTACTAGTACCACTGTTCTCTGTGCTACTACCATTAAAATCACCATGGTCATTAACACTAGTAGCTGTGCTACACTCATAAGTAATACCAGTATCAGTGCCACAAACACCTGTTCCACCATTAGAGCCACCACCACCACTAGGAATACAACCATCGATGACACTATCATCACTGCCACCACAATTTCCATTAAAGGTGAGTGCCACCATCAGTGTCAACAACAATATCACCACCTCCGTCATCCCTTAACAAACCCCTGATCAACTTTTTCTAATAAACAAGAAAAAATAGAGGATTTAACTGTGATGCAAAGAGGATTTACGCTGAATTGGACGAGGGAGTGTTTGATCACAAGTGACTCTCTTAGACCAGGGCTTTCTTCCTCCTTCTCTTCCTCCTCCTCCTCCTCCACTTCTTCCTTCTCCTCCACCTCTTCCTCTTCAAACTCCAGCACTTTTCCCTCTCTTTCGTCTCATTCTTTTCCTTCTCTATTTTTCTCCACTCACCTTCTGTAGAGAAGCCTCGACCTCATTCTCTCTTCCTCTCATTCTCTCTCTCTTCCTCACGTACTTCTACCAGATATCCCTTGATCTTTCCTATCTTCCTGTCTTAATTCCTTCTTCAACTTTTCCTCTCTTTCCCCGCTCCTCTATTCCCTCCAAGTACTTTCCTTTCCCGAATAATCACCGACCCTTTCATTCTCTCTCTCTCTCTTATCCTCCACGTGCTTACCTCTTCCAGATTATCCTCGACTCTTTCTTCTTCTCGAGTCTCCCAAGAAACCATCTCACATCTCACAGTTTTATTTCCAAATTCTGACACTTAATTAAAAATCGTTTCCAAGTTGCTCCAGATTCTCGGTATATTTTCCCGTCGCCAAGATGCAATGGAAATCAGATTAAGCAACAAAATCGGAAAGAGCTGGAGCAGCAAAACTTAATTAACATAAGGCTAAAAAACGCGGAAGATCTTGGATGCAGATGATTCAGATGAAGAAAAAAAATATCAGGAAATTGATATTTAAGGTGAAGCAAATTAGAGAGCGAGGAGGACGGGGAAGGGGGAGGGGGAGGGGGTAGAGGGAGGGACTAGGGTGTGTTGGAGTACAGGGGGGTGAGTGTGCTTATCTATTTGTGGTTGGAGGGGTCGTGTGTGAGAGTCGCCTAGGATGTGAGGAGTGCGTTGGAGTGGGCTAGGGTGTGAGGAGTGCGTGGGAGTGTGTAGGAGTGTGTGGGAGAGGAGGAGTGTGTGTGGGAGTGTATGGGAGCGTAAGACAGTGTAAGTGTGCAGGTGTGTAAGGGAGTGTGTGAGAGGGTGTGGGAGTGTATGAGAGTGAGAGTGGGCTAGAGTGTAAGGGAGTGCGTGGGTGTGTGGGAGTGTGTAGGAGTGTGTGGGAGTAGGCTGGGGTATGAGGGAGAGTGAGGGAGTGTGGGAGTGCGTGGGACTGTGTGTGAGAGGGAGTGTGTAGGAGTGTAAGGGAGTGTGTGAGGGAGTGTGGTGGTATGTGAGGGAGTGTGTGAGGGAGTGTATGGTAGTGTGTGAGGGAGTGTGTGGTAGTGTGTGAGGGAGTGTGTGAGGGAGTGTGTGGTAGTGTGTGAGGGAGTGTGCGGTAGTATGTGAGGGAGTGTGTGGTAGTATGTGAGGGAGTGTGTGGTAGTGTGTGAGGGAGTGTGTGGTAGTGTGTGAGGGAGTGTGTGGTAGTGTGTGAGGGAGTATGTGGTAGTGTGTGAGGGAGTGTGTGGTAGTGTGTGAGGGAGTGTGTGGTAGTGTGTGAGGGAGTATGTGGTAGTGTGTGAGGGAGTGTGTGGTAGTGTGTGAGGGAGTGTGTGGGAGTGTGTGAGAGTGTGTGAGGGAGTGTGTAGGAGTGTAAAGGAGTGTGTGCGAGTGTGTGGTAGTGTGTGAGGGAATGTGTGGTAGTGTGTGAGGGAGTGTGTGGTAGTGTGTGAGGGAGTGTGTGGTAGTATGTGAGGGAGTGTGTAGGAGTGTGTGAGGGAGTGTGTGGTAGTGTGTGAGGGAGTGTGTGGTAGTATGTGAGGGAGTGTGTAGGAGTGTGTGAGGGAGTGTGTGGTAGTGTGTGAGGGAGTGTGTGGTAGTGTGTGAGGGAGTGTGTGGTAGTGTGTGAGGGAGTGTGTGGTAGTGTGTGAGGGAGTATGTGGTAGCGTGTGAGGGAGTGTGTGGTAGTGTGTGAGGGAGTGTGTGGGAGTGTGTGAGGGAGTGTGTGGTAGTGTGTGAGGGAGTATGTGGTAGTGTGTGAGGGAGTGTGTGGTAGTGTGTGAGGGAATATGTGGTAGTGTGTGAGGGAGTGTGTGGTAATGTGTGAGGGAGTATGTGGTAGTGTGTGAGGGAGTGTGTGTTAGTGTGTGAGGGAGTGTGTGTTAGTGTGTGAGGGAGTGTGTGGGAGTGTGTGAGAGTGTGTGGGAGTAAGCTGGTGTAGTGTGAGGAAGTGTGTTGGAATGTGAGGGAGTGTGAGGGAATGTGAGGGAGTGTGTCGGAGTAGGCTGGGGTGTTAGGGAGTGTGTGGGAGTGTGAGACAACAGCTTCTCCACTCATCTCAGCCTTATGACTTGACTCTGGATTGACCTGTCGCAAAGCTTTATAGTTTAAGCTTCTCGAAAGAGTCAAGAAGCAAGCCAGACTTAACACCACCCAAGACACACACACACACAAACTATAAATGGGGGGGACTACACAGGTATGAGGAACTTCCTGCAGGAGGTTCAGTGGGACAGAAAACTGGCAGGACAGTCAGTAAATGAAATGATAGAATACGTAACAACAAAAGGCAAGGAGGCAGGTTAGGTTAGGTTAGGTTAAGTTAGGTTAGGTTAGGTATTTGTTGTGGGCATCAGGCTCGGATGAAACGTCACAGCAGAAAACATCGCAAAAGGGGGGAAAAGGTATCTAAGAATCTCGCGTCATGTGATAAAATACCGATATGTGAACTAATAAATCCCTCGCCTCATGTGATGAAATCCCGGGTTGTGAGTTAATAAATCCCTCGCTAAATTCGCTAAAATCCCGGTTGTTCCTGGGATAATTAATTAACCTGGGGTGCGAAAATTTAGGAAACTAAGCCGTTTTGTCATCGTCAATGACACAGTTTTCGCAATATACAAGAAGTCGAGTCAATAAGTTTGGGGCTTCGAGCGAGGACCTTCGGCAGGGTGGGCTGTGCCGATGCTCTCTGGCAGGGTGGGCTGTGTCGACGCTCTCTGGCAGCGTGGGTTGTGTCGACGCTCTCTGGTAGGGTGGGCTGTGTCGACGCTCTCTGGCAGGGTGGGCTGTGTCGACGCTCTCTGGTAGGGTGGGCTGTGTCGACGCTCTCTGGCAGGGTGGGCTGTGTCGACGCTCTCTGGCAGCGTGGGCTGTGTCGACGCTCTCTGGTAGGGTGGGCTGTGTCGACGCTCTCTGGCAGGGTGGGCTGTGTCGACGCTCTCTGGTAGGGTGGGCTGTGTCGACGCTCTCTGGCAGGGTGGGCTGTGTCGACGCTCTCTGGCAGGGTGGGCTGTGTCGACGCTCTCTGGCAGGGTGGGCTGTGTCGACGCTCTCTGGGAAGGTGGGCTGTGTCGACGCTCTCTGTCAAGGTGGGCTGTGTCGACGCTCTCTGGCAAGGTGGGCTGTGTCGACGCTCTCTGGGAAGGTGGGCTGTGTCGACGCTCTCTGGCAGGGTGGGCTGTGTCAACGCTCTCTAGCAGGATGAGCTGTGCCGACGTTCTCTGGCAG